>NC_054705.1:20291596-20483244 GCF_016097555.1 Gigantopelta aegis
CAGCACGCGTTAGGACATTGATTAACCCTCGACAGACAAAACACTGGATATTAATATTTGTTGTACTTTTTTTCTTCCTTTGTTATGATCGTAAAAATTCATTACTTTCAGTATTTATTGTGTTATCGCGGAACGCAGTGCAATTATAGTTTAAAGGGACATTCCTGAGTTTGCTGCAATTTTTATGTTATCGACTAATAGATACTTTTTACCGATTGTAATTGCATATCAAATATATTTTGCTACATAATATATTAGTGGCTGTATATTAAACGTGTTTCTGATCGTTCTAATATTTGTACTAGGTTAAATTTCATTTTATTTCCTAAAATATATTGTTTTCGTACGTACGAAATTATTTGAATACAAAATCCAGTTTGGGCTTCTTACAAATATTAAGACACTGATATTCTAAACAAGAAAATGTATTTAATATGTAAGTTTAATCGTAGAAATATTTTATTAGTCAGAAACATCTTACAATGTAACAAATTCAGGAATGTCCCTTTAATGAATACGTATGGACTAAAATCAGTTTGCGACAGAAATAGTCGGTTTATTCTAGTAGCACATTTAGGACGTGCTACGGTCTCCGCGCTTCAGGGGGCCCCGCGGTGATGTGTACATTTATTTTCCCTGGGTAATTTTTCCCTTCTCACCGAGGGGGTTGCAAAATATATATCCTGGGAAGGTGGCCCCGCGGATCCTTAAACCGGCTCTGGGCAGAAATAGGGAATGATTTTGCCCCCTACCCAAATCTGTAGATTTTGTTGCCCTTCCCTAGATGACAAAAAACGAAATACATATTCTGCTTTTCAGATGCTTGTATTTTCTAAAGTTTATATGGGAAATGGGGAGGGTGTGAATGGGCTAACAAATGTCAAATTTCTTCCTCTTGTTTAGTTTTTGAATTATAAACCATTGCCATAATTCAATTATTTTTACAAAATGTCATTAATAAATAAAGTATGGTGGTTATGAAGATGGTTGAATAAAATACATTTAGGGACAAATAAAATTATTTTTGTTCAGGTAATACTTTGTTAGACCATTAAATAGGTCAGTGGTCTGTGACAATATGCCATTAAATAGGTCAGTGGTCTGTGACAATATGCCATTAAATAGGTCAGTGGTCTGTGGCAATATGCCTTTAATGGAAGAAAGGGCGGGATGTAGCCCAGTGGTAAAGCGCTCGCTTGCTGCGCTGTCGGTTTGGGATCGATCCCCGTCGGTGGGCCCATTGAGCTATTTCTCGTTCCAGCCAGTGCACCACAACTGGTATATCAAATGCCGTGGTATGTACTATCCTGTCTGTGGGATGGTGCATATAAAAGATCCCTTGCTACTAATGAAAAAATGTAGCAGGTTTCCTCTCTATGACTGTTAAAAATAACCATATGTTTGACATCCAATAGCCGATGATTAATAAATTCAATATGCTCTAGTGGTGTCGTTAAACAAAAACAAAAAAACTTTAGAACTTTAATGAAAGACTTCCACTATATGGCGCGCCAGTATAACGGAATCAGAAAAACAGTTTGCGAGCCCCTATTCTCAAACGGTTCAGGGACAATACCCTGGGGCACCACCTGTTACATCGAAAGTGATCGGGCCAGGGGCGACAAAAAACTCTTATATATATATATATTCCGTCTGAATGCGCACGCTGATGTGCAGAGGTTATTATTTCAAACAAGCATTTGACTGAAACATCGAGCAAAGTATTTGTATCAACACTTTAACACTATTTTTGTCAAATACAGTTCCTAAAGGTCCACTTTCACGATGCGATTTGTAGTACTGATTTGCTTACGACCGATCTCATTCAGTACTGACTTACAGTTCCTAAAGGTCCACTTTCACGATGCGATTTGTAGTACAGATTTGCTTACGACCGATCTCATTCAGTACTGACTTACAGTTCCTAAAGGTTCACTTTCACGATGCGATTTGTAGTACAGATTTGCTTACGACCGATCTCATTCAGTACTGACTTACAGTTCCTAAACGTCCACTCTCACGATGCGATTTGTAGTACTAATTTGCTTACGACCGATCTCATTCAGTACCGACTTACAGTTCCTAAAGGTTCACTTTCACGATGCGATTTGTAGTACTGATTTGCTTACGACCGATCTCATTCAGTACTGATTTACAGTTCCTAAAGGTGCACGCTCACGATGCGATTTGTAGTACTGATTTGCTTACGATCAATCTCAAGAATACAGTTTTTTCCCCTAAACCCCAACCCCGTTGTTTTATTAGTTTAACATTTTATTTTTTTAACTCCTGGGGCGGGATTCAGCTGAGTCGATTGAGTGCTCGTTTGAGGTGATTGCGTCGCAGTATCGAACCACCTCGCTGGATCCATTCAGCTGATTGGGTTTCTCTCGTTCCAACCAGTGCACCACAACTGGTCAAACGCCGTTGTATGTGCTTCCGTGTCTGTGGTAAAATGCATATAAAGATCCCATCCTGCATTAGGAAAAATGTTGCGGGTTTCCTCTGATGACTACGAGTCAGAATTACCTAATGTTTGACATCCAATAGCCGATGATTAATTAATTAATGTGCTCTAGTGGTGTCGTTAAATAAAACAAACTTTAACAAACTGTTCTTTACACCTGTACAATATAGCTCTCTATGCTACAGGGGGCGGGACGTAGCCCAGTTGTAAAGCGCTCGCTTGATGTACGGTCGGTTTAGGGTCGATCCCCGTTCGGTGGCCTCTTTGGACTATTTCTCGTTCCAGCCAGTGCTCCACAACTGGTGTAACAAAGGTCGTGGTATGTACTATCCTGTCTATGGGATGGTGCATATAAAAGATCCCTTGCTGCTAATCGCACATAGTAGCCCATGAAGTGGCGACAGCGGGTTTCCTCTCTATATCTGTGTAGTTCTTAACAATATGTCTGACGCCATATAACCGTAAAAAAAAAAAAATTGTTGAGTGTGTCGCTAAATAAAACATTTCCTTCCTTCCTTCTATGTTACAAAACGAAGGATTGGGAGGGGGGAGTAGCAGGGGAACACTCATTAATCAGACCAACACTAAACTTTCTATAGCAATTTTTCTAAAAACAAATCAAATAAAAATAGTTATACTGGTAATAATATGCAGGACCTATTCTTGTTTTTGTATCTAAAGTTCAAGCACGCAGAACTGGGTACACTGGAAATTGTAAGTTTTATTAGTGCTCCACAGATGGCATAACAAAAGCCGTGGTATGTGCTATCCTACTTGCAATTGTAGGTACCTGATGCGATCTTATCAAACACCTCGTTCTTTCTGAAGTAGACTAACTAACATTGATTAATAAATCGTCGGCTATTAGATATCAAACATTTGGTAATTTTGACATATAGTCTTAGAGAGGAAACCCGCAATTTATTTCTCCATTAATAACAACGCATCTTTTATGTGTACCATCCCACAGACAGGATAGCACATACCACAGCCTTTGATATAGTCGTGGAGCACTGGCTGGAATGAGAAGTCCAACGGGGCCACCGATGGGGATCGATCTTAGACCGACCGCACACCACTGGATATTATATTAGTAGAGGGCAATCCACGTAAGGGGGGAGGGCAACATACACTGTGTGTGTGTGTGTGTGTGTGTGTGTGTGTGTGCGTGCGTGCGTGCATGCATGCATGAATCTATGTATGTATGAATGTATGAATGTATGTATGTATATATGTATGATTTTATAAAATTTAATCGATTTTTGTTTAAAGGTTTTATTGGATGGGGCCCCCATGCCCTCACCCCCCCCCCCCCCCCCCCCCCTCCCGCCTCCTAAACCAAATCCCACCTCCGGCCACGCCACTGCCGCGCATCTAATGGCTGTCTATTAAACAATGTTTTAGGGTGTGAACGTGATACAAACACTCCTTTCCTTTTCTATCGAAGACCGTCCTCGCTTAACCTTCCTTACGTCGTCTAAGCGACAGCGCAGTTAATTTGATCTCCCCGTTTATTCTTTTTATCGCGTGTCAATAAACAAGTCAATTTAATTTAAGATACTCCACGACACCCAGACGGCACACACACGTACGGTACACATAATACCAGTAACCAGGCGGTGTGGTACAGTAGTTTTGTTTAGGTAGAGTAATATGTTGGCTGGAATATTGGCACTGAAAATGAGCTAGAATATAATTAAATGTCTGTAGAGTTCAGTTCTTCGCCAAAAGAAAACAACCAAACAGCTATAATAATCTTATTTTAATTTAAAGGAACTGTCCTCAGTTTTCTGCCATTGTAAAGAATACCGGCTGCGGTGGTGTCGTGGTTAAGCCATCGAACTACAGACTGGTAGGTACAGGGTTCGCAGCCCGGTACCGGCTCCAACCCAGAGCGAGCTCTTAAGGGCTCCATGTGTAGGTGTAAGGCCCACTATACCATCTTCTTTCTCACTAACCACTAACCAACTAACAACTAACCCACTGTCCTGGACAGACAGCCCAGATAGCTGAGGTGAGTGCCCAGGACAGCGTGCTTGAACCTTAATTGGATATAAGCACGAAAATAAGTTGAAATGAAAATGAAACTGTAAAGATGTCGCCGACTAAAAGAAAGTTTTAAATACGATAATTACATATTTAATACATTTTCTGCATAAAATATCAGTGGTTGTACATGAAATGTGTCTCTGATTGTCGTATTTAAAGTTTTGTTTAATGACACCATAAAAGAACATTGATTTATTCATCTTCAACCGACAGCACCACTTAAGAGTGTTCATGCAATGTTTAAAGGAGTGGGCGCACACTTAATACATACCCACAATAGCGAATTCTTAGGTGGACAATCGTTTTTCAACGGGGCGACTTCCCCATGCCACCCACCACCACCACCAACCTGGCTATGTGTTTGTCTGTATGTATGTTTGTCTGTCAGTAATATGGTGGTTAGATGACTGTTTCTAGTGGCGTGTACTACGAGCGTATAATGAGTTTATTCGAAGTTAAAATTTCAAGTTTGTATTTGTATAACGACACTACAAAAGAACATTGACACCAGCACTTAGGGTGCTCAAACAATTTTAATGGGGTGGGCACATACTTCAGGAATGCACATAGTTGGTCATTCTAATGGGGACGATGTTTTTTTCCAAGGGGGCGACTTCTCCAATGCCACCCACCACCACCACTACCCTGGTTACGGGCCTGTATTAATGATCGGCTATTGGAGTTCAAACTTTTGGTAATTCTGACAGGAAACCCGCTACATTTGAGAGGAAATCCGCTATATTTGAGAGGAAACCCCGCTACATTTGAGAGGAAACCCGCTACATTTGAAAGGAAACCCGCTACATTTGAGAGGAAATCAGCTATATTTGAGAGGAAACCCCGCTACATTTGAGAGGAAACCCGCTACAGTTTTCCATTAACGACAAAGTATCTTTTATATACATTTCCACACAGACAAGGGGGCGGGACGTAGCCCAGTGGTAAAGCTTTCGCTTGATGCGTGGTCGGTCTAGGATCGATCCCCGTCGGTGGACCCATTGTAATAGTGGAGCTAATTTTAATTAGATTGGGATAATTCGATACTATGAGCCAAGCACGTCAGGCGAACGCTCTACCCACTGAGCTAGATCCCGTCCCTGAGTTGGTTCAGGTAAAATGTTATTGTATTAGGGCCGTACTCAGCGGGGGTTGAGGAGGGGGCATATACATGCATCTTTGGGTCTAGAACTTCCCTTTTCATCTAACTAAAAATATAGGGCCAAATTTACGAAACTTTTTTTTTTTAAACGCAGGTGTTTACCATTGTTACTTTGTAAATGTATGTAGTTACACGCGTGTAAGACATAAACAGGTTTTGTAGGGTGTATACTACCAAATCAAATCCCATAGACGACAATAGTAACATATGTGGCTAAAACTTCTACCTGCAGCGTATCAATGAAAATAAACTCCACGGATATAAATACTACCACCCCTCATTCTTAAAGTGAATCAGAAAAAAATGGGGGTCAAGCTGCTCATTTCTCAGATAACGGGTAGAGTCTATGACTACCCTAGTTTCGCACAAAATTCGAGAACGTTGTTTTTTTGCAGGTACCCCATACATGTTTAAAGCACAAGGCTACTTGATACAGTGGTACCAGATGAAATGAAATTGCATACATTTTTTGCCCATATGAAATTATTTGGGTTTTTTTTTTTACAACCAACACACATTTATCACCAATCATAGGACTTATGGTCTTTGACCCAGCCGGGAGTTATTTGGTTTAGTACTACCTGTAAATTCGCCCCATATATATATAATGACTGTACACCTACACCGATCCTATTTTCCGACCCCACCTAGATATTTGTGCGGCCCTGCATATTCCTATTTAGTAAGAGGGAATTTGATATGCATTTAAATAAGTAAAGCGCGCAGTTGTGTACTTGTAGATCGGGTTGGATTGAAATCAATTTGAATACACTTACAGTGTACATGTGTCTTAGTTATTACACTGTATTGACTTCAGGTGCGGGACGTAGCCCAGTGGTAAAGTGCTCGCTTGATGCGCGCTCGGTCTGTGATCGATCCCCGTCGGTGGGCCCATTGGGCTATTTTTCGTTCCAGGTTGTGCGCCATGACTGGTATATCAAAGGCCGTGGTATGTGTTGTTCTGTCTGTGGGATGGTGCATATAAAAGATCCCTCGCTGCTAATGGAAAAAAAATGTAGCGGGTTTCCTCTCTGTGACTGTATATAATTTTTTTACCAAATACTAGTATATGACACCCAACAGCCGATGATGATTAATAAATCGATGTGATCTAGTGGTGTCGTTAAACAAAGCAAACTATATTTACTAAATACGCTCTTTGGTGTGGGGTATTATTGATGTTGCTGCTGTTTTAAAACATTTATGAATCGGAGGGGTGTGGGAGTAGTGAAAATATTGTAATTCTGGCTGAAACTTAATGTTGGTTGCTTAGGCTATGGAGATCTAAGGAGATCAGCCAGTGCACCACGACTGCTATATCATATATGTGCTATCCTGTTTGTGGAATAGTGCGTATTAAAGATTTCTTGTTCCTAAATGGGAAAATGTAGCGGGTTTTCTCTGATGACTTCATATCAGAATTAACCAAATATTTGTCATCCAATAGCTGATGATTAATGTCCGTACCAGCAGCTGAGGGGTCCAGTTTTATATTAACTAGCCCTTTAATTGTGGATGGAGAGCAATGAATAAACTGAATTGAGGTACTAGTAGCTCCTGTCCCCCTCCGCCCCACCCCCATCATACACGCATCTGACACATATAGACATAAGCGTACGAGGCAGGGGGGCAGGAGGGGACAACTGCCCCCTAGTGCTGGAGCAAAACGTCAAGTTCGGGCAATAATGATGGTGATATTCGAGCAAAATGTGCTGATCTGAGAGCTTTTTACCAAGCATTCCCATCATTCTACTAGTTGTAATCCATATAAAAATGCGTAGTGATTCGTTTGCAATCCTATATAGCTGCTTGGTAATAATCCTAATATGAATAAATGTTTTTATCCAGATTCGGGAACTTTCGTTTTTATTCGGGCAAAAGCAAGCATGCCCTCCTTCGCCACCTCCCTTTAAAAAATGGGAGCCTATGCATATGGATTTTCATTTCTATCACAAAAACATATAAATTTATTACAGCTATTATCAGGCGCGTGTGCAGGAGCTTATCCAGAGGGATCTAGACTGTGTTGAATGAAGTTTATAGGAGTGTCCAATCATGCTGCCCCTGTAACTATATTGAAAAAAGAACGACAATTTGCTTGAGCAGGAGGGGGTTTCAATCCCGACCCCCTACCCCCACTCCACACACACAATGCGCGCTTGATTATAGTTGTAATTGTGTGAATTTCGGGGGAGAGGAGGGAGCGTGTTTTGTTTTTGTTTTTTGTTGTTTGTGGGTTGTTGTTTTTTGTTGGGTTTTTTTGTTTGGTTTTTTTTGGGGGTTGGTGTTTTGTCGCTGCTGTTTGTTTGTTTGTTTGTTTGCTTGTTTCTTTGTTTTGCATTAAAAAAAAAAAATCCTATGTTATCTAGTGATAAGGTGAGACTGGATTAAAGCGTGGTCTTTACGTATTTCAAATTTCCTGTCCATATTGATCTATTTATTGCCTGCAGATAACAGAACAGAGACGCACTGATGTTTTATTGATCTGTACATTATTTAGCATTGTAAAGCGATTCATTTTCCACAATCCATGGTGCGTGTTACGGATTAATATCGAAATACTCTTTGAAGTTCTGCCTAGCATCAATTATAAACGGCTTTAAAAACGCTGATAAATCAGTTTAAAGGCACAATCTCGCCTTTCCAGAATTTAAAGGTACATGTTATGATACACTGTATTTCCGACTATTAGCGACATTTATGGGTCTTAGTTAAATGCTGTGTGTTGGCTCTCTCTCTCTCTCTCTCTCTCTCTCTCTCTCTCTCTCTCTCTCTCTCTCTCTCTCTCTCTCGCCGCGGCTCTCTCTCTCTCTCTCTCTCTCTCTCTCTCTCTCTCTCGCTCTCTCTCTCTCTCTCTCTCTCTCTCTCTCTCTCTCGCGCGCTCTCTCTCTCTCTCTCTCTCTCTCTCGCTCTCTCTCTCGCTCTCTCTCTCGCTCTCTCTCTCTCTCTCTCTCTCTCTCTCTCTCTCTCTCTCTCTCTCTCTCTCTCTCTCTCTCTCTCTCTCTCTCTCTCTCTCTGGTGATTTCTTTGCTTTTTTGTTTTGTTTTTGGTTGTTATTTTTTGGTTGGTTTGTTGGTTTTGGGAGGGTTTGGTTTTTGTTGTTTTTAATTTTTGAGGGATGTAATTTATATTGGCGTGTTGGGGTTTTGTCGCTGTGGTTGTTGTTGCGTTGTCTCTTGTTTGTTTCGATTATTGTGATATGCACACACAAAATATACACCTTTAATAGCTGGCACTAGTTTTTTTTTAATGATAGTCAATTCTAGAGGCTTTCAAACACCAAATGCACTGACTTTAGTTGTCTAGAGTAGCGCAATCCACGGTTCTAACGCGAATTACCATTCGTAAAAAAAAAATTTAAAATAATAAAAATAAAAATAAATTGAAAAAAAAAAAAAAAAATAAATATATATATATATATATATATATATATATATATATATATATATATATATATATATATATATATTGTCAGAGGGCTATGTTTGAGAAATAACTAAGATGACAAAA
Source organism: Gigantopelta aegis (assembly GCF_016097555.1). Classification (NCBI taxonomy): domain Eukaryota; kingdom Metazoa; phylum Mollusca; class Gastropoda; order Neomphalida; family Peltospiridae; genus Gigantopelta; species Gigantopelta aegis. The sequence goes on from NC_054705.1 coordinate 20,300,782, forward strand.
AAATGTTTTAAATGTCAGCCAGCATAGTGAACCGAAAGCGAATAATGGTACTTCTTAGGTACGACACAGAACTTGATAGTCTATTGTAAATGATTAAATCTTTAAAATATTCTGGGGACCGCAGCTTTAACGAAAGGAATAGGCGACAGAGTTACAGTCTTAACAGAGATAAGCATGCAGCATTGGATGCATGCATCGTTGCCAGGCAACCAGTCACAACTTGTTATCAGCATGTGCGTGGGTAATTAAATAAATCACGCCTAATTTCTGTGACGTAATCGGTTCTCCGGTTTCGCTCTCACGGACGTGACATTTAAGTAGGTGTGGTCCGAGCACAGTATATCATGTTCGACCTCGGAATTTAAAGAGACATTCCTGAGTTTGCTGCAGTTTTTAAGATGTTATCGACAAACAGAGACTTTTTAACGATTGTAATTACATATCAAATATATCTGTCTGCATAAAATATTAGTGGCTGTATATTAAACGTGTTTCTGATCGTTCTAATATTTGTACTAGATTAAATTTCATTTTATTTCCTTTTTTTTTTCTTTTTTTTCGTACGTACGAAATTATTTGAAGACAAAATCCAGTTTGGGCTCCTTACAAATATTAAGACGACCAGAAACACATTGAATATGCAAATTGTTAAAATGGAGACATTTAAATTGTTTTAGAGGGGAAAGGCAGGTCCTCCTGGACTCCTCCCTTGTTTCTCTCCTTGACATTCACATCATGACACGGTGTTGAGCCCCTAAAGACATTAGAACAATCTCGAACATGCCAGCTTTATATACATGTGGGAATATTCTAAAGACGAAACTATAAGCTTCAACCACAGATTCAGTGTTAGGTTTAAAATATAATGTACCGCTAATTGTTGAAATGCATGTCTTGCTAGCTTTAAAAAAGAAAACCCCCAAAACCAAAAGAAAAAGAAAAGCAAAACAAAGTAAACCCACACACCTGACTAAGTATTAGATGTAGTGTGACATGTCAACCAAGTATTCCTTTTTTTAAAGTTTTGTTTGCGTGTCAAATAGTTTTTGCTTATATATAATGTTGTCAGCTGATATTAAGACTTTTCATTTCAGCGAGAATTTGACATGAAAAAAAGTGACTAAGATAAATGCGTTAGTGATACTAGCAATCTAGTATATAAACAAAGTCTGAGACTTTGACATGCAAGGGTGAAGGAAGGAAATGTTTTATTTAACGACGCACTCAACACATTTTGTTTACGGTTATATGGCGTCGGACATATGGTAAAGGACCACACAGATATTGAGAGAGGAAACCCGCTGTCGCCACTTCATGGGCTACTCTTTTCGATTAGCAGCAAGGGATCTTTTATATGCACCTTCCCACAGACAGGATAACACATACCACGGCCTTTGATATACCAGTCGTGGTGCACTGGCTGGAACGAGAAATACCCCAATGGGCCCACCGACGGGGATCGATCCCAGACCGAACACTTTACCGCTGGGCTACGTGCCGCCCCTTGCAAGGGTGAATGCAGATGTACTAGTGTGTGTTTGAGTACTGTTGAATCAAAAAACAAAATCTTGAAATTTATAAATATATTAACATTCTTCAAGTACAAGAGATATGGTGGTTTTGGGGGTCGAAAGCCAGCTCAGTTCCATGTGAATTTTCTTCTCTTTTTTTTGTTTTTGTTTCTTTTTTTCCCCCAAGAAGCATGACCGAATTCCCCTGGACACTTTGCTCACTACAATCTAGGACCCCCCCCCCCCCTTACACACACACACACACACACCTACCCCACCCACCTGTACAATTACCGGTACACGCGTCTCTTGTTGTATTACAAATGACCAGGACATAGCCCAGTGGTTATATTACAAGAAACCAGACAGATTTTATACATTAGCAAGATATAAATGTTTTATATTAACTTTCCCACAAACAGAAAAACAACGTCCGTTCATCCGTATTCTGAACTTGAACCTGTATGTAATAGGCGTATACTTATCGCTGGAATTCCATAATAAAAAAACATCAGTCAAATCGTTTTGTGTAAGCTGTCTGTAGAGTGATCGAATATGGAATTAATGAATGAATGGATGAATGAATGAATGAATGAATGAATGGATGGATGAATGGACACCCCAGCACAAAAATATACATCGGTTTTTTTTTTTTTGGGGGGGGGGTTCGTGGGGGGGGGTCTCTTTTTTGTTATTGTTGTTGTTTCGAGGGTTTTGGGGTTGTGTACAGGTTTTGTGTTTTAGGGTGTCTGTTTTGGGTTTATTTTATTTTATTTTATTTTATTTATTTATTATTTTTCTTTCTTTTTGTTTTCTTTTTAAATTTTATTTTTCTTTCTTTTTTTTCTTTTAAATTATTATTATTGTTGTTGTTGTTGTTGTTATTATTATTCACTGCTTTTTAATTATTTTAGCACAGGTACGACTGAAACATTCCTTTTCTTTCCGTGTTATATATCAGGCCCGTAGGAACGACTTTGGGAGGGGGGTGGGACACTGACGGATCGGGTACAAACTCTATATCAGATTTTGGTTACAATGGCAAACAATGTGATAAAAAAAAAAAAATGATGACCCGAAACACGAGATGTACTGTAAATATACTGAAACATTCCTTTTCTGTCCGTATTATATATACAGGTGTGTTACAGGTTAATCGGAAACACGAGATGTACTGTAAATATACTGAAACATTCCTTTCCTGTCCGTGTTATTTATACAGGTATATTATACGATAACCGGAAACACGAGATGCAAAGTAAATACACTGATAACGGAAACACGTCGGTTGTCTTACGTTTGTGAAAACAACAGCTTGAGACCGTTTGCTTTTCATTCATATACAGAGACTCTTTGACACAATGTCAACATGATCTACACTGGTAAATAAACATATGCGACATTAAGTGGCTCCGAAACAAGAGACATATAGCGTTGTAAATATTATATATACCTGTACTTCGAGTAATTTAGACGTATACTGTGCACCAAAAGAAAAGCGATTATAATTTCTAACTGTAATCGTGTTCTCTCTGTCCCTCCCCCTCCCCCTCCCTCCCCCCCCTCTCTCTCTCTCTCTCTCTCTCTCTCTCTCTCTCTCTCTCTCTCTCTCTCTCTCTCTCTCTCTCTCTCTCACTCTCTTTCTCTCTCTCTCTCTCTCTCTCTCTCTCTCTCTCTCTCTCTCTCTCTCTCTCTCTCTCTCTCTCTCTCTCTCTCTCTCTCTCTCTCTCTCTCTCTCTCTCTCTCTTTTAACAAGGTGATCAATAAATATAGCGATTCAGGAGAAATACAGTTTGATAAACCTTGATTTATTATTTCACTAAATTGAGAATTTGTAATCACGTAAACCAATTTCCTTACAGTCCCATTGATGAGAACATCATGCGTTATACATAGAGTTTACACGTGTACGTGTGTTAACAATTTCAAGACATACGACTGGCTGCTCCTAGGTGATGACCAGGTTACCAAAGCCATACGTCCAATAAAAAACAGCACGGTAGAAATCGATTACACTGTGACGTATAGTTAACCTGACAATCACGTGTCTGTGACGCGTAAGTCAGCTACGGTTATATGGCGTCAGACATATGGTTAAGGACCACACAGATTTTGAGAGGAAACCCGTTGTCGCCACTACATGGGCTACTCTTTCCGATTAGCAGCAAGGGATCTTTTATTTGCGCTTCCCACAGGCAAGATAGCACAAACCATGGCCTTTGTTGAACCAGTTGTGGATCACTGGTCGGTGCAAGTGGTTTACACCTACCCACTGAGCCTTGCGGAGCACTCACTCACGGTTTGGAGTCGGTATCTGGATTAAAAATCCCATGCCTCGACTGGGATCCGAACCCAGTACCTACCAGCCTGTAGACCGATGGCCTAACCACTACGCCACCGAGGCCGGTAAGTCAGTTACAAGTGCAAATGGTTGTAAATATCTTTTAGTCGGTGGGCCCGGTCTATGGAATGGTGCATATAAATGTAGCGGGTTTCCTAAGACTATAGGGGAGAGACGTAGCCCAGTGGTTATACGCGGTCGGTTTAGAATCGATCCCCATCGGTGGCCCCATTGGGCTATTTCTCGTTCCAGCCAATGCTCCACAACTGGTGTAAAAAAGGCTGTGGGATCTTGCTGCTAATCGAAAAGAGTAGCCCATGAAGTGGCTACATCGGGTTTCCTCTCTATATATCTGTGTGGTCATTAACCATATTTCTGATGCTATATAACCATAAATAAAATGTGCTGAGTGTTTCGTTAAATAAAACATTTCCTTCATTCATTATTTCACTGAAATATGTAATCACGTAAACCAATTATAATTACAAATTAACAAGGGCGGGACGTAGCTCAGTGGTAAAGCGCTCGCTTAATGCGAAATCGATCCCCGTCGGTGGGCGCTGTCGATGGGATGGTGCATATAAAAGATCCCTTGTTACTAATGGAAAAATATAGCGGGTTTCCTAAGACTATATGTCAAAATTATCAAATGTTTGACATCCAATAGCCGGTGATTAATAAATCAATGTGCTCTAGTGGTGTCGTTAAATAAAACAAACTTTAACTTTTACAAATTGAAAATAACCCGATTGCGTTTATGTGGATATTCAGTATATTCCATCCACCTATAGGTATGACTGTACCAATTAAAATCCCATAGGCGACCATGTTAACGTCTGTGATTAAAAACACTATATGCAATATATCAACCAAACTATGATCCATAAATATCAGTACTACAACCCCTACCTCAAAGTATTAACTGAAGAAAATGGTACCTTTCATGGCTCATTTTCAGTATAACCAGATGTTTTTACAACATCCCTAGTTTTGCACAAAATTTGAGTACCTTTTTTAAAACATGTACCCCATAAATGTTCCAAGCACAAGGCTACTTGGCACAGTGGTACTAGATGAAATAAAATTGCATACATTTTTAGCCCAGATGAAACTAATTTTTTTTACAACCAACACATTCACATTTATCACCAATCACAGGACTTGTGGTGTTCACTTCTCTATCAAATGTTGCACCCCGAACTTTGACTCCGCCTAAAATATTGGTTTAGTGCTACCAATAGGCGTATGCAGTGACACTTTATATTGGGAGCGGGAGTGGTGGTTGGAATGTTCCAGGAAGATTTCCAGGGTGCCTTGGTTTCCACGTAAAGAATATGTAGCATAAAATAACACAGAAGGTAATGAACAAAAAAAACCAAAAAAAAAAAACCTCCCTGAGCCGGGAGACGAATGCTAATAATTCAACAAGGAGCTGTTCTGAAAATAATTAATTTGCCAGTCGTAGAGCGTTATTGTTGATCCGGAACACAAGTGCCATACATGTATGTCTGTCTTGATATTCTTCTTTGTTTTGTTTTTTGTTTTTTTGTTGTTTTTTTGGGGGGTTGGTTTTTTTTTTTAGGGATGTGTGTTTTAGTGGGATTTTTTATGGTTTTTAGTGAGATTTTTGATGGTTTTTTGTGTTAATTGTGTTGGGGTTGTGTGTGTGTGTGTGTGTGTGTGTGTGTGTTTGTGCCTGTATCGCTGTGTGTGTATGTGTATGTGTATGTCTGTATAGCTGTGTGTGTGTGTGTGTGTGTGTGTGTGTGTGTGTGTGTGTGCGTGTGTGTGAGTGTGTGTGTTTGTGCCTGTACCGCTGTGTGTATGTGTGTCTGTACAGCTGTGTGTGTGTGTGTGTGTGTGTGTGTGTGTCTGTACAGCTGTGTGTGTGTGTGTGTGTGTGTGTGTCTGTACAGCTGTGTGTGTGTGTGTGTGTGTGTCTGTACAGCTGTGTGTGTGTGTGTGTGTGTGTGTGTGTGTCTGTACAGCTGTGTGTGTGTGTGTGTGTGTGTGTCTGTACAGCTGTGTGTGTGTGTGTGTGTCTGTACAGCTGTGTGTGTGTGTGTGTGTCTGTACAGCTGTGTGTGTGTGTGTGTGTCTGTGCAGCTGTGTGTGTGTGTGTGTGTGTCTGTACAGCTGTGTGTGTGTGTGTGTGTGTACAGCTGTGTGTGTGTGTGTGTGTGTGTCTGTACAGCTGTGTGTGTGTGTGTGTGTCTGTACAGCTGTGTGTGTGTGTGTGTGTCTGTACAGCTGTGTGTGTGTGTGTGTGTGTCTGTACAGCTGTGTGTGTGTGTGTGTGTGTGTCTGTACAGCTGTGTGTGTGTGTGTGTGTGTCTGTACAGCTGTGTGTGTGTGTGTGTGTCTGTACAGCTGTGTGTGTGTGTGTGTCTGTACAGCTGTGTGTGTGTGTGTGTGTCTGTACAGCTGTGTGTGTGTGTCTGTACAGCTGTGTGTGTGTGTGTGTCTGTACAGCTGTGTGTGTGTGTGTGTGTGTCTGTACAGCTGTGTGTGTGTGTGTGTGTGTGTCTGTACAGCTGTGTGTGTGTGTGTGTGTGTCTGTACAGCTGTGTGTGTGTGTGTGTGTGTGTGTGTCTGTACAGCTGTGTGTGTGTGTGTGTGTGTCTGTACAGCTGTGTGTGTGTGTGTGTGTGTGTGTGTGTGTGTGTGTGTGTGTTTGTACAGCTGTGTGTGTGTGTGTTTGGGTGGTGAAATGTTTCAATTTCTTACTGACCAAAATCTAGGTCCTCAACTAGTCTAGCGTGCTTCCACGTACGTATGCAATTATTAGAAGACAAAATCCAGTATGGGCTCCTTACAAATATTAAGACGACCAGAAACACAATGAATATGCAAATTGTTAAAATGGAGACATTTAAATTGTTTTAGAGAGGAAAGGCATAAAATATTAATGGCTGTATATTAAACCTGTTTCTAGTTGTTCTAATATTTGTACTAGATTAAATTTCATTTTATTTCCTTCTTCTTTGTTTTTTCGTACGTATGCAATTATTAGAAGACAAAATCCAGTATGGGCTCCTTACAAATATTAAGACGACCAGAAACACAATGAATATGCAAATTGTTAAAATGGAGACATTTAAATTGTTTTAGAGAGGAAAGGCATAAAATATTAATGGCTGTATATTAAACCTGTTTCTAGTTGTTCTAATATTTGTACTAGATTAAATTTCATTTTATTTCCTTCTTCTTTGTTTTTTCGTACGTATGCAATTATTTGAAGACAAAATCCAGTATGGGCTCCTTACAAATATTAAGACGACCAGAAACACAATGAATATGCAAATTGTTACAATGGAGACATTTAAACGTTGCGGCGGGGCACTAACCCACTTGTGATGGCTGGGGTGGATGCGTAATATATACTCCGGTGGGTTTTTATGTAACTATCAATAGGTTTTACTACATTCCCGAATTCAAATTATCTGTCATAAATCTTGAGAATCAATTTCCTATTGGTTAAACGACAATAAACAGGAGCGGACCTTGGAGGGGAGCCAGACGCCGATACCATCTCCTTTTGGTGGAGAACTACCAACGTCTTTCCTGTTGTCTCTCTCACTCTTAATAATTATTGAGAATCGAACTCCATTCACGCCTTTTGAACGAAATCCTGCACCCACCTCTGCATATAACTCTAGCCGTATATAGAAAACCACACATGGGATAGGCAGTAATGTTTATATTACTAAATAGCTGAGAATTTGGGGTCAGATCTGGTGGTGGGGGCAAGTGCAGCTGTGTGTGTGTGTGTGTGTGTGTGTGTATGTGTGTCTGTGCAGATGTGTGTGTATGTGTGTGTGTGTGTGTGTGTGTGTGTGTGTCTGTATAGCTGTGTGTGTGTGTGTGTGTGTGTGTGTTTGTGCCTGTACCGATGTGTGTGTATGTGTATGTACAGCTGTGTGTGTGTGTGTGTGTGTCTGTACAGCTGTGTGTGTGTGTGTGTGTGTGTCTGTACAGCTGTGTGTGTATGTGTGTGTGTGTGTGTGTGTGTCTGTACAGCTGTGTGTGTGTGTGTGTGTGTGTCTGTACAGCTGTGTGTGTGTGTGTGTGTGTGTGTGTGTGTGTGTGTGTCTGTACAGCTGTGTGTGTGTGTATGTGTGTCTGTGCAGATGTGTGTATGTGTATGTGTGTCTGTGCAGATGTGTGTGTGTGTATGTGTATGTGTGTCTGTGCAGATGTGTGTGTGTGTATGTGTATGTGTGTCTGTGCAGATGTGTGTGTGTGTATGTGTATGTGTGTCTGTACAGCTGTGTCTGTACAGCTGTGTGTGTGTGTGTGTCTGTCTGTGCAGATGTGTGTATGTGTATGTGTGTCTGTACATCTGTGTGTGTGTGTGTGTGTGTTTGGGTGGTGAAATTTTTCAATTTCTTACTGACCAAAATCTAGGTCCTCAACTAGTCTAGCTTGCTTCCACGAAAACGTTAGCGATATAAAATATATTCACAATGCTGAGATATTCAATTAGAACGAATATTATTGTATATAAATTCATATAGTGTAATCTATTAATAGGTTTTATCCTACAACCCATGCACTCCAGGAAAGTGTAAGGCCATACCTAGACTAAAATACTTCAGGAGATAGCAGACGAAGAAGAACAGGAAGAACAAGAAAAAGAAGAACAAGATCAAAACGAAGAAGAAGAACAACAAGAAAAAGAAGAAGAAGAAGGAGAAGAAAAAGAAGAAAAATACCCAAAAAGGGGAGAAAAAGAAGAAAAAAGAAGAAGAAGAGCAAGAAGACGAGGAAGAAGAAGAAGAAGACAAAGACCAAGAAAGGGAAGAAAATAAGAAAAAAGAAGAAGAAGAGCAAGAAAAAAGAAGAACAAGACCAAGAAAATGAAGAAAAAGAAGTAGCGCGTAGTAATACAGGGTATTTTATAGAAAGATAAACATGGTATTAGTATTTTTTTTAATTTTATATTTTTCTTGGCCCTTTACGACCTTGTATTTTCGATCTGAGATTAAGTAATGTTTTTAAATTAATAGCCCAAACAACACATTAATAGCAACCTGAATTCCAAATTTCATTCTGGCAATATTTTATTACTCGCAAATCCACCCCTTTCTCACAATCACTTTTAACACCATAAACCCGCTTCACTTGAAACATAACATAAACTACAGAAAAACTGTGTACACCTTATCTCTGATGTTTTAAATGAAAGAGAAAAGCTTCGTGTATACTCCTGTTCGGAGCCTTCATTGTAAAAATGACAATCTCTCTGGCTCTAATAAAATGGTTTATTGTACCCGAACGCTCGAAAGGAAACCACAACAGTTGTAAACGCGAAACTAATGGTCCTTGGAAATGAATACCCCGACAAAACACCAGGTTTATAACGATAATTGCGCTTGCCATGTCAGTGCCTGTTATCAAACCGTTGAAAGTAGGGGCGGATCTACGCAACTTTGTCAAGGGCAAAAATGCACCCTGGGGAGGTAGACCTACCTGTATGTCCAGATGCAGGGAACAGATTTTCACGGGAAGAGTATTTCACGCGAACAATCGTTTTGTTCGCGTGTCGGTTACGCAACATTAAATTCACGCGAACTGCCAATCGGTTACGTGGTGAACATTTACTTTTTAAAATACAGAGTTACAAACTTCAGAATTTTTTTCGAAATGCAAATGTAATTCCTGTAACCAAATAATTATCCCCTTCGGTGGGCCCCATTGTGCTATTTCTCGTTCCAGCCAGTACACTACGAATGGTGTATCAAATGCCGTGCTATGTGCTATTTTGTCTGTGGGATAGTGCATACATTTATTTTATTTCAACTTATTTCCGTGCTTATATCCAATTACTGCTCAAGCACGCTGTCATGGGCACGTACCTCAGCTATATGGCCTGTCTGTCAATAACAGTGGGTTAGTTGTTAATTGGTGGTGGTTAGTGAGAGAGAAGGGTGTGTGGTGGTCTTACACCTACCCATTGAGTCATTAGAACCTCGCTCTGGGTGGGATGCGAACCCTGTACCTATCAGCCTTATGTTCGATGGCCAAACCACGACACCACCGAGGCCGGTTGTGCATATAAAATATCCCTTGCTACTAATGGGAAAAAATGTAGCGGGTTTCCTCTCTAAGACTATATGTCGAAATTACCAAATGTCTGACATCCAATGTCCGATGATTAATAAATCATTGTGCTCTAGTGGTGTCGAATAAACCGAGTTTTGATTATCTAATATTTTGAAATCTGGCCACTGAAAACCAACATACTTAATTAACTCTTGTGACCAAAATACTGATAAGAAGTACGACAGTGTCTGTAGGAGTACCAAATGCGACACCCCCTCCGAATCCGCCCTTGAAGTAGTGGAAGCGAGTTCATGCAGAGGAATTTCAATTTCAGAATATATAGGCGCTATAAATAAGTCATAAAACTGCGATATTCAATATCGGTAAACAAAATGGAGTATATTTATGCATTTATAAACGTGTGTATCTACATGTCGAAAATATTAAATATTGGTGCGTGTTCATTCAGGTGGTGTTGTATATAGTGTTGTTCCGATAATCGACGACAATCGAAATTTGATCAGTTGATCTCAATTGATGTGATGATCGACTGTAAAACTCCATAATTCGATTGTCGCAGAAAATATTAACTGTGACTGTTTTCAGGGGTGTAGCGTGATCTGGACCTGGGGGGGGGGGGGGTTCGAATATGAACCAAGTGGACCTTTTTCTGTTTTGTTTTTGCACCACCAGAAACTCCATATGTATAAAACTGTATGTTTTAGTTCTGAAAGCGGACCATTTGCTTCAGCGGTGGGGTTCGTCCGAAACACCCCCCCCCCCCCCCCCCGAACCCCCTAGCCGACTCCCCTGGTTTTTACAGTCAAGATGATGGAAATGAGACAAGTATGCTTGCGTTTGTTCTTGTTTTCATGTACACAAGAGGCGGGACGTAGCTCAGTGGTACAGCGCTCGCTCGATGCGCGATCGGTCTGGGATCGATCCCCGTCGGTGGGGCCCACTGGGCTATTTCTCGTCACAGCGAAGGAAAGGAAGGAAATCTTTATTTAACGACGCACTCAACACATTTTATTTACGGTTATATGGCGTCACAGCGAGTGCACCACGATTAGTATATCAAAGGCCGTGGTATGTGCTATCCTGTCTGTGGGATGGTGCATATAAAAGTTCCCTTGCTGCTAATCGGAAAGAGTAGACCATGAAGTGGTGACAGCGGGTTTCCTCTCTCTATCTCTGTGTGGTCCTTAACCATATGTCTGACGCCATATAACCGTAATTAAAATGTGCTGAGTGCGTCGTTAAATAAAACATTTCTTTCTTTCTTTCATGTATACAATGAAAACAGATATTGAATAGGTATTATTGATGCGCAGTCAGTTTAGGATCGATCCCCGTCGGTGGGCCTGTTGGCGCTCTAGCCAATGCACCAGGACTGGTATATCAAAGGCCATGGTATGTGATATCCTGTCTGTGGGATAGTGCATATAAAAGATCCCATGCTACAAATGGAAAGATGTAGCGGGTTTCGTCTCTATGACTGTCAAAATGGCCAATGTTTCACACCCAATAGCCGATGATTAATAAATCAATGTGCTCTAGTGGTGTCGTTAAACAAAACAAACGGGGTATTTTAATAGGTATTAAAGGTAAAATTAGAGTTAAAGGTAAAACCACAATAGAAAGAAAGTTCGTTTTGTTTAACGACACCACTAGATCATACTGGGGGTCTAGACTGCGGCGAGCAGTTTACAGCGGGGTCAAGTCATGCTTCTCTGGAAAATATATTGAAAAAAAAAAAAAAAAAGTGAAACAACTTTTCCCTCCATATGAGCCTGACCCGATTGAATAAACGATAGTTGAACTTGGAGCAAACCGATCATAACCAATGATCGATGATAAAATTCCAAGTTTGTACAAGCTAGACAGCAGGTGAAAACGCTCCCTACACTATTTGTTCTTTGTGGTGGTGTTTTTTGTTTGTTTGTTTTTTTGTTGTTTGTTTGGGGGTTTTGGGTTTTTTTGTGGGGTTTTTTTTTGGTTTTTGTTTTTGGTTTGTTTTGTGGGTTTTTTTGGGGGGGGTATTATTGTTGTTTTGGTTTGGGGTGTTTTTTTAGCAAGTTAAACTTGAATTATGACATCCGAAGCATTCAAGTTGGTTGCGAACGTTAGCATTTCACGTAGTCGTTGAACGCAAGCCTGAAAAGACGTTTCAAACAGCTGACGTGTGAGCCACGAATAACGTGCTTGAGCCTTAATGGGATACAAGCATGAATGAAGAATGAATGAAAGTTACTCACCTCCACTAAGTTAGCAGGGGCACTTTGGGACACTCTAGAATAAGTTTTTCCTTTCGTACTCTTTGACGAAAGCGGCCCGGTTCTCGTGAAATCTGGGCGGGCCGGAAGTGGTGCTTTGGGAAGCCGCCATTCTTCCGGTAAAATGGCCGTTCCTGACGTTTGCACGTTCCATTTGGCGCGATAAATCGCTTCCTGTAGGGAGGTATGAGTGTCGAGAGTTTTCCCGGCTGGATCTTTTATCACAATCCTCGGAAAATTAAAATCCGTTTTAGCTCTTTGGTAGAGAGTAGCATTGGAACTCTTTAGCTCTGCAAGTTCACTGGTTTTGACGTCATACAGTTCGTCAGTCGTATGTTCCCGGCCACAGATGATAGAACACATTTTGAAAGTTTGTATCTAAACTGACTTCAAAATTCTCTAGTGTTTGCTACGACTTATGACAATAGTTCCCAGGTTTTCGCTAAATTATCTATATCTAAATATTGGTTAATTTATATAGCTAATCTTAAATGATAGAACACAAATTGAAAGTTGGTATCTAAACTCACTTCTCTAGTGTTTCATACGACTTATGAACATATTTCTAAAGCTTTTTCCAAATTGTCTACGTTTAATTTTTGTCAGTTTATGTAACTAATTTTGAATGATAGAACACATATTGGAAGTTGGTATTTAAATCGACGTATGTAAATTTGATAGGACTCGTGCATATAGCCCTACTTGTCAAATTTATCTCAATTGTCTACGTGTAATATTGGTCAATTATTTATTTATGTAAACTACTTTTGAACATACTTGGTCTGATCTCTTGCACAATTTCTGGAATCCTCTTTGATTGTTATGTAAATGTTTTGCTTAGTGTTCTCAAGAGCGTATAAAACTAATTTCTTTGTGTGAATGAGAAATCTACTGTCGTGCACAGCTTATAGAATTGATTTTGTAAATTTAGTGTGTCTAGTTTCACATACACACTTCAATCTAGAATTGCCTACATGTTATAGAATATAATTACAGAGTTATGTGGTAGTTGACTTATCTCGTATTATTTACAGCTTAGAGCAGATTTTGTAAGTTCTAGAATATTCGTTTTCTAGCTCGCATACAGAAAAAAAAAACAAAAAAAAAAATTGTCCACAGCTTATGTAACAGATTCTGAAAATTATCTCAATTTAAAATTAAATTTAGTGTTTCTCATAGTTCATAGAAACCTATTTTAAGTGTTAATAGCTTACGGCTCAACTCCTTTTTCGAAATATCTAAATGTAATATTGAATTGCTCTTTTACAGTTTAAAAGATTTATCTAAACTTATCTAGTGGCGTTCACAACTTATATAGAATATATTTTCCAGTTTCATACACAGAACAACTCTTCAGTCTTGTTCACAGCTTATAAAAAATATATTTTCCAGTTTCACATAAAGAACAAATCTTAAGTCTTGTTCACAGCTTATATAAAATATATTTTCCAGTTTCACATACAGAACAAATCTTAAGTCTTGTTCACAGCTTGTATAAAATGTTTTCCAGTTTCACATACAGAACACATCTTTAGTCTTGTTCACAGCGGTAAAACTCAAATTGTGAATTCTCACTTTAATTTTGTCTTGTTAAGCACAGTTTATGGAAAAATTATCGCTAATCTTGTGAACAGATTAAAAACTCACTTTCAAAGTCTCTTAGAAATCTACTTCTGTAGTCTTGTAATGTCTCTGTTCAGGAATTCTTCACCACTTTGCAGCACTTCACGTTGTTAAGTAATCTCTACTCGGCGATCACCGAGTGAATTAAGCAAGAGGATTTTCGCTAAACAGATAAACATATTTTCTCTATAGCTTTCTGTATGATATATGTGCACGCCTGATCTTTCGGATCCGCTCAACGCACTGTCGCTTTTTCTTTTGTACCCGCTTTTCCACGACCCAGCCTTTCACACTCGAGGTCAAGCATTCGGCTAATGAAGTATTCAGCTCTGTCTACAAAAACCCGACCCGTCAGCCTATGTTATTATGCGTGTATATCGCAAGTTACCTGCTGTCAATTTCAACGCGAAACAAGGGCGGGTCCAAAGGAGTGAAGGAAGGACGGAAGAAGGAAATGTTTTATTTAACGACGCACTCAGCACATTTTATTTACAGTTATATGGCGTCAGACATATGGTTAAGGACCACACAGATATTCAGAAAGGAAACCCGCTGTCGCCACTTCACGGGCTACTCTTTTTTATTAGCAGCAAGAGATCTTTTGTATGCACTATCCCACAGACATGGTAGTACATACCACGGCCTTTGTTACAGTCAGTTGTAGAGCACTAGCTGGAACGAGAAATAGTCCAATGGGCCCACTGACTGGAATCGATCCTAGATCGGTCGCGCATCAGGTGAGCGCTGTACCACTGAGCATGTGTCATGTCATAGGGTTTTACGTGCACATACAGAACAAGCTGTTGTAGCGCACGCCTGTCATGGGCACAAGAGCCGTCCACGACAGTCCACTGAGCTACGTCCCAACGATTTTTATAGTGTGGGAGGGTACAGTCTCTAATAGAGGAGCCAGTCTATAGTGGGGGGGGGCAGGGGAGGGGGCGGGCACAAGCCATGTATTTTACTTTATATAGTGAAGTACAAAAAACCCGTACATTTTCGTCATCAAATGAGGGGGCACAGGACCTAGGTCTCCTCCAGCTCTCGACCCCCCCCTACAGGTTTGGTCCTACAGGCCCCTTTTTGGAAGCTATGTACAATTTTCATTTCACAAATGCCAATTTTTTTTATTTACGGGAGTAGCTTAGACTGGAATATAAAAGCCGTGGTATGTGCTGTCTTATTTTTGGGAAAGATCTTATTGACTTATGTGCGCCCTGTACTAGGAAATACCCTTGCACCTAATGGGACAATGTAGCGGGTTTCCTCTTTACCAAATGCTTGACATCCAGTAGCCAATGAAAAATATGTTCTAGTGGTGTCGTTAACTTTGAACTTTGTTTTAGGATGGCTTTGCACATTCCCTTAAATATTCTCGATGACGTGCATTCGTCATAAACGACGTGGCGTCATAAACAAATGGCGACATTAATAAACCAGTATGCTCTAACTGTGTCGTTAAACAAAGTACACTTTTGATTTTGTTACATGTACAGGAGGTGGTCGGTGTTCCCTTTTGCCTTTGACACACACACACACACACACATACACACACACACACACACACACACACGCACACGCACACACACCCACACCACACCACCACCTTGAAATATCTCCTGGATCCGCCTATTCTAAACACATTTTCTCTTTCTCTTTCGAGGGCGTGTCGCGTCGTAAACAAATGCTGATGTTAACTGAGTACTCGACAATATTGACAAATATTGCATATGAGGCTCCGGGCGTGACGTTGTGCTGCCCATAACATGACTGAAATAGAAAATCCTTTGAAATGTATTATGACAATGTCTCTTTTTCTGAAATACACACGGCTATTGAAATGTGTTATAAAAATGGTTATTGAAATGGACATCTATTGAAACATGTTCTCAAAAGGAGCTTTTATTTTCGGGATCCCGTTATCTATTAGCTGTATATTTAAGGTATTCGAATATTCCTTATTATGTGGGACTGAAATGGACGTAGTAGTAATACAGGGTAATAGACCTCCTATGTGACATACGAACAATAGTATCTGTGAAACATACACGGTAATAAGTGAAATAAACAAATGAAATTGAGTACATTTACGTATTAAACGGGCGTGTATACGTGGTGTTATCCAGTTGGTAAGGACTTGTTTTGTGTACCGCACGGCACGGAGCAAATGTCACGTTCATTTCTATATGCTGATATGCTGTCACAAGCAAAGCAATTAACGTTCACACCAAACAAGTTCAGAAGAGTGAGGTAGGGGGCACGGATTTCCTCTAATTAGTTCTTCAAGCCCGGGGCAGGGCGCGCGGAGGGGGAGGGGGGTAACCACTTGAGAAATGTCTATGTAAATAAAAGTTAAATTGACGCTTGTCCACCCCCACCCCCCTCCCATACACACACACTAGAGACTATTCTGCTTCCACATATTTCATTTTATTTTTATTTTCCTGCTTATATCCAAATTAACGGCCTCAGTGAAGTAGTTACGCTCTCAGTTACAATAAATAAATAGGTAGGTATAGAAAGAAAGAAAGAAAGAAATGTTTTATTTAACGACGCACTCATCACATTTTATTTACGGTTATATGGCATCAGACATATGGTTAAGGACCACACAGATATTGAGAGAGGAAACCCGCTATCGCCACTTCATGGGCTACTCTTTTCGATTAGCAGTTAGGGATCTTTTATATGCACCATCCCACAGGCAGGGTAGTACATACCACGGCATTTGATATACCAGTCGTGGTGCACTGGCTGGAACGAGAAATAGCCCAATGGGCCCACCGCAGGTAGGTATAGAGATAGATAGACAGACAGACAGACAGGTAGGTATAGAGATAGATAGACAGACAGACAGACAGACAGACAGACAGACAGGTAGGTATAGAGATAGATAGACAGGCAGTTAGGTATAGAGATAGATAGACAGACAGACAGACAGGTAGGTATAGAGATAGATAGATAGACAGACAGACAGACAGGTAGGTATAGAGATAGATAGATAGACAGACAGACAGACAGGTAGGTATAGAGATAGATAGATAGATAGATAGATAGACAGACAGACAGACAGACAGACAGACAGACAGACAGGTAGGTATAGAGATAGATAGACAGACAGACAGGTAGGTATAGAGATAGATAGATAGACAGATAGGTATACAGACAGACAGACAGACAGACAGACAGGTAGGTATAGAGATAGATAGATAGATAGACAGACAGACAGACAGATAGACAGTAGGTATAGATAGATAGACAGATAGACAGACAGGTAGGTATAGATAGATAGACAGACAGACAGACAGACAGGTAGGTAGGTATAGATAGATAGATAGACAGACAGTGAGACAGAACAGGTAGGTATAGAGATAGATAGATAGACAGACATACAGACATATATCATAGATAGATAGACAGACCAGACAGACAGGTTTTATAGAGATAGATAGATAGACAGATTCAGACTGTAGGTATAGAGATAGTAGATATTGTTAGAAAAACAGACAGACAGACAGACAGACAGACAGACAGACAGACAGGTAGGTACAGAATAGATATATATAATTGTCAGACAGACAGACAGTTCGTTAGTCCTATAGATAGACAGACAGACATAACCCTACATAGACAGACAGACAGGATAGAGATAAACTAGATAGATAGATATTTAGATAGATAGATAGATTAGATAGTGTTAGACAGACAGACAGACAGACAGACAGACAGACAGGTAGGTATAGAGATAAAATAGTAGATGATAGATAGTCTTAATATTTAGATAGATTTATAGATAGATTCAGACAGACAGACAGACAGACAGGTAGGTATAGAGATAGATAGATAGACTATTACAGACTAGATCAGACAGACAGACAGACAGACAGCTCAGTCAGACAGGTAGGTATAGAGATAGATCGATATATAGATAAAACAGACAGACAGACAGACAGGTAGGTATGCCAGAGATAGATAGATAGATAGACAGACAGACAGACAAAACATTAGGGATTATAGATAGAGAGGTATACATACAGGTAGATTAGAGATAGTAGATAGATAGACAGACAGATAGACAGCAGACAGACAACTAAGGTCAATCTAGAGATAGATAGATAGAAGACAGGTAGGTTAGAGATAGACGATAGATAGATAGATAGAAACCGACAGACAGACAGACAGAAAACATACAGGTGTATAGAGATTAGATAGATAGATATAGATAGACAGACAGACAGACAGAGACAGACTGACAGACTTTTCAAACATACAGGTAGGTTTCAATAGATTGATAGATAAACAGACAGACAGACAGACAGCCTAGGTATGCATAGATAGATCTAGATAGATATTTTAGATATGTAGATGATAGATAGATAGATAGTTAGACAGACAGACAGACAGTTTAATTGACAGATAGGTATAGAGATAGATAGATAGACAGACAGACAGACAGACAGATAGACAGACAGGTGCATATGATGATAGATAGACAGACAGGTGACAGACAGACAGACAGGAACGAGAGATAGATAGATGGATAGACCGCAGGTAGATATATAGATAGATAGATAGATAGATAGATAAATAGACAGACAGACAGACAGACAGACAGACAGATAGGTATAGAGATAGATAGATAGATAGACAGACAGATAGATAGGACAGATAGATAGATAGACAGACAGACAGGTAGGTATAGAGATAGATAGTAGGGTAGGACAGACAGACAGACAGACAGACAGACAGACAGGTAGGTATAGAGATAGATAGATAGATAGATAGACAGACAGACAGACAGACAGACAGACAGACAGGATAGATAGATAGATAGATTAGATAGACAGACAGACAGACAGACAGACAGACAGACAGACAAACATACAGTAGGTATAGAGATAGATAGATAGATAGATAGATTACATACAGGTAGGTATAGAGATAGATAGATAGATAAATTCAAATAAACAGACAGACAGACAGAAGACAACAGGTAGGTATAGAATATAATTGTCAGAAGAGAATTAGTTAGATCAGACAGACAGGTAGGTATAGAGATAGAAGATAGATACACATAGATAGATAGATAGGATAGATAGATAGATAGATAAGGTACTAGAGATAGAAATAGAGATAGATAGAAGGCAACAGAGAGACACCGACCACAGACAAACATACAGGTAGGTATAGAGATAGATAGATAAACAAAGACATCAGAAAAATACAGGTGTATTTTGATAGATAACGATAGACAGACATACAGAGACAGGTACTGGTTTAGAGATTAATATCGCAGACAGGTAGGTATATGGGATCATAGATAGATAGAAAAAAGTATAGACAGACAGACAGAATATTTCACTTTTATATCACTTCTTAAGATGATCCAATCTAGATAGATAAATTAGCAGACCACAGATTACATGTGGACAGACAGACAGACAGACAGACCGTTGGAGCTCATTTCCAGTTGACCTTTCATTCGACCAATCAAAACCGTACTTGCAAAATCATGCCAGTGATTTGAAAAGAATTGAAAACATTCGGGATTATGCCGAGGGTTTACAAAATGATTCGGGTGAATTACGAAGTATGCCGGAAACTAATTTCAGTATAAAATTTTATATAAAATTCCTTTCAAGACGAAAAAAAAAAAACGTGATGGTATAGCCATAACATCTGTTTATACTAGTATACAATCCAGAGTTTATTACTGCACTTTCCACCAGTTTTTTCAATGTTGAAATAGACCAACAAGTTCGCCTATTGCATAAGTAGTCTCGACCGATATTTTTAGAATTTGTATGCTTCCGAATAACGTTATAAAAGGCGAAGTTTAATTGGTCGATATTTAAATTGTTATTTATAGATGAAATGCCACCTGGACATGGGAGTCCACGCAGTGCTGTTAGATCTACTGGTGAGACCAGTAGAGCTAATTTTAATCAGATTGAGCTGCATCCTAACCGGCCGCGAGCGATGCAAGCGATTATTTTTAGAAATCATTGATTTCAATTATCGCATCCTAACCGCACGCGTGTGATGCGACAGATAAATATCCGGTTAGGATACTGCAATTGAAATCAATGATTTCTAAAAAAAAAAAAAAAAAAAAAATCGCTTGCGTCGCACGCGTCCGGTTAGGATACAGGTTTACGTAGGGCCTCCACGAGTGCAAAATATTGGACTCGAGCACTCGAAGGTCAAACTCGACCCGGACCCGAGTACCCGACACTTACATTAGATGATGGTGAGATTAAAGAATAAAGTAAAATAATAGCATTATGCATCTTAATTCCAGCTCTGAACACGGATCCCAAATCATGCCATTGTATTGCATTTAGAAGTGCTGTGACGGACGGACGGTCGGTCATTTTAAAAAGAGAAACAAAGAAAGAAAGGTTTTATTTAACGACGCCCTCAACACATTTTATTTACGGTTATATGGCGTCAGACATATGGTTAAAGACTACACAGACTTTGAGAGGAAACCCGCTGTCGGCACTACATGGGCTACTCTTCCGATTAGCAGCAAGGGATCTTTTATTTGCGCTTCCCACAGGCAGGATAGCACAAACCATGGCCTTTGTTGAACCAGTTCTGGATCACTGGTCGGTGCAAGTGGTTTACACCTACCCATACAGCCTTGCGGAGCACTCACTCGGGGTTTGGAGTCGGTATCTGGATTAAAAAATCCCATGCCTCGACTGGGATCCGAACCCAGTACCTACCAGCCTGTAGACCGATGGCCTACCACGACGCCACCGAGGCCGGTAAAAAGAGAAACTAGCGCATGATCATGTAATGATTGTGTAACTTATATCGTTGATTATCTACTGCTGAAATTATTGTCCTACATTGTCCATTGTATTGTAGTTGATCATTGTATTCCACCTTGTATGAGTACTCGAGTTCTGTGAACGGACTCGAGTCTTGCTAGATTCGACCTGTGCCCGAGTGCTCGTGGAGACCCTATTTTTATCTCATGAGCAGGCAAGAACCACAATAGCGATCATAGGGTTATCTAACCTTGGCTTAATTTAATATATTCTGATGAGAGAGAGAGAGAGAGAGAGAGAGAGAGAGAGAGAGAGAGAGAGAGAGAGAGAGAGAGAGAGAGAGAGAGAGAGAGAGAGAGAGAGAGAGAGAGAGAGAGAGAGAGAGAGAGAGAGAGAGAGAGAGCGAGAGAGCGAGCGAGAGAGCAGCCATGGGCAGGCATGAACCACAATAGCGATCACAGCGTTATCTAACCTTGGCTTAATTTAATATATACTGATTAGTGTTGGTAATGTGATTACATGTACTAGCTTTGGCTTTATAGGTAGTACTAAACCAAATAACGTCCGGCTGGGTCAAAGTTCGATGTGCACCGAACTTTTGATGAAGAAGTGAACACCACAAGTCCTGTGATTGGTGATAAACACGAGTATGTTGGTTGTAAAAAAAACATAGTTTCATCTGGGCAAAAAATGTATGCAATTTTATTTCATCTAGTACCACTGTGTCAAGTAGCCTTGTGCTTGAAACATGTATGGGGTACCTGTAAAAAAAAAGAACTCGAATTTTGTGCGGAACTAGGGTAGTGGTAGACGCTACCCATTATCTCTGAAATGAGCAGCTTAACCCCCAATTTTGTCCGTTTCACTTTAAGGGTGAGGGGTGGAAGTATTAATTTCCGTGGTGTTTATGTCGATTGATACGCTGCAGGTAGGAGTTTTAGCCACGTGTTACTATTGTCGTCTGTGGGATTTGATTTGGTAGTGTACACCCTATAACGTTCATCCGTATGCAATTCATTTGCCTGGCACGGTTGGGTTTTGTTTTCAGGATATGTATGTACATCAGAAATAGTTTTATCTGTTGAAGTAATTTGTGGCACTAAGTACGTGAGCATGTTTCAGTTGCCAAAGAAAAAAGCTACAAAAATTGCTCTTTCAGAATTGCCCTTTTTCTAGCTAAAGAAGACACTATATTAGCCTAATGTTTTCTTCTTCTTCTTCTTCTTCTTCTTCTTCTTCTTCTTCTTCCGTATTATTTTAGGCTTCCATATTCGCAAGGCCCTTCAGTTCCCACCCTCGCAGTAGTTTTCAGTTTCGTACTGCTAAAGACCATTATACAATATTATTCATTCAGTCATTCTAATTTATTTTCGTGCCTATATCCAATCAAGGTTCAAGAATGCTGTCCTGGACACACACTTCAGCCCCTGCGCGTGCTGTAACCTCACCGTGGTGCAGGGGTGTAACATTCTCTTTGAGAACGGCCAATACAGCACAAATTGAAGTTTAGAGTAAAATTCGGTGTCCGTAAAATTCTGTGATATTTGTATTTGTATTTTTGGCACAGTTCTTTACACTGTTTTTGTTTAAACCTTGAATTTTTATATTGATGTTGATCATCACTTTATTTATTTGCATTACCATAGTTTGACATCCCAATAGCCGATGTATTTTTCGTGCTGGGGTGAAAGCACATATTCACATCATTTGATATTCAGTCGTGGTGAGATGACTGTCACGAAAAATTGGCCAATGATACATGTGTATAGTTATTGGTTTCATTAACGACACCACTAGAGCACATTGATGTATTAATCATCGGCTATTGTATGTCAAAAATTTGGTTGTTCTGACAAATAGTCTTAGAGAGGAAACCCGCTCCATTTTCCATTAGTAGTAAGGGATATTTTATATACACCATTCTACTGACAGGATAGCACATACCACATCATTTGATATGCCAGTCGTGGTGTCCTGACTGGAATAAAAAAAATAGCCCGAGAGGGAGAGGGGGAGGAGGGGGAGGGAGTGTGATAAAGAGTGGGATAGAGAGGGGAGATAGAGAGAGTGGTGGCTTGAGACGTTCCCGTTGTCATCGGGCCAGAGAGAGAGAGAGAAGGAATGTTTTATTTAACAACGCACTCGGTTACATGGCGTCGGACATATAGTTAAGGACCACACAGATATTGAGAGAGGAAACCCGTTGTCGCCACTTCATGGGCTACTCTTTTCGATTAACAACAAGGGATCTTTTATATGCAGCATCCCACAGGCAGGATAGTACATACAAGGGTCTTTGTTACACCTGTTGCGAAGCACTGGCGAGAGAGAGAGAGAGAGAGAGAGAGAGAGAGAGAGAGAGAGAGAGAGAGAGAGAGAGAGAGAGAGAGAGAGAGAGAGAGAGAGAGAGAGAGAGACAGAGAGGGGGGGGGGGGGGCGGTGTAGTGGCTTTACATGTTCCCGTTATTGGCTTAGACTCTTGTTTTCGCCCGTGAAAATGAACACTAGGTTTAGTTTATCTGCAAACCTGAACCATGTCTGTATAATGTTACAATAGAGTCAAAGTCAATTCTATGATGTTTAAACGGAGATTTCTACACAAAGTTTTAAAATATACTTACCTTGATTTTTGTATTGCATTGTACATTTCCCTACAGCTTTTTACAGTGTGTTTTTACATAATTATATATTCTTCTTCTTTTCTAATGTAAATAATCATATTCATGTTCAATGCACTTACTTTTGTTTGACACCAATAGCCGATGTGTATTTTTTTTATCTTGTCTGTAGGATGGTGCATATAAAAGATCCCTTGCTGCTAATTGAAAAGAGTAGCCTATGAAGTGGCGACAGCGGGTTTCCTCCCTCAATATATACTCTTCAAAAAAAGAAACGCAAAAGGGAACAAATGGGTTATAACTCCGATTTTATGTTTCCTACCGGTTCATGCTTTGTGAATATAAGGTCATTGCATGTCCCAAACACATTCCCACGGTTACATTCGATAAAACGCAGCTACTGTACAATAAAGTTCCAAAATGTGAATATTCGCAAAAACGCAGCCACGTGCAAACCATGTCACCACTGCACGAGCGTTGTCTGCACGTGCAACATGAATACCGACAGTATAAAAGTGCAGGGTGTTCGCTTGCCTGGCCTCTGTATCTGGCCGACAGTTGACAATCCAGGACATGCCACGTCTCAGTGAACCGCAGAGAAACAATGCCATCGGCCGACTAGACGCAGGCGAATCCAGAACGGCCGTTGCCAGGGCATTCCATGTGTCCCCAAGCACCATCTCCAGACTGTGGGACCGTTACCAGCAACATGGATCAACACGTGACCTCCCTAGATCCGGTCAACCACGGGTCACTACCCCCGGGCAGGACCGCTACATCCGGGTACGCCACCTTCGGGAACGATGACTACTACTGCCACCTCCACAGCCGCAGCAATACCAGGTTTGCGCAGGATATCCGACCAGACCGTACGGAACCGCCTACGTGAGGTAGGAATTCGTGCCAGACGTCCAGTTCGAGGTGTCATCTTAACACCACAACACCGTCGACTCCGACTGCAGTGGTGCCAGATTCATCGACAATGGCCTCAACTGCGATGGAGACAGGTGTGGTTCAGTGACGATCCGGTTTCTGCTCCGACGTCATGATGGAAGATGTCGCGTGTATAGGCGTCGTGGTGTGACGTTATGCGGCAAACTGCGTGCAGGAAGTGGACAGATTCGGCGGGGGTAGTGTCATGGTGTGGGCAGCCATCTCACACACTGGCAGAAAACTGACCTGGTCCACGTGCAGGGCAACCTGAATGCACAGGGCTACATTGACCAGATCCTCCGGCCACACATCGTTCCAGTTATGGCCAACGCCAACGCAGTGTTCCAACATGACAACGCCAGGCCTCACACAGCACGTCTCACAACGGCTTTCCTACAGAACAACAACATTAATGTCCTTCCTTGGCCATCGACATCACCGGATTTGAACCCAATTGAGCATCTATGGGACGAGTTGGACCGACGCCTCCGACAGCAACAACCACAGCCCCAGACCCTGCCCGAGCTGGCAGTAGCCTTGCAGGCCGAGTGGGCCACCATCCCCCGGGACGTCATCCGTACTCTGGTTGCTTCAATGGGCAGGCGGTGCCAGGCAGTTGTCAACACACGCGGAGGCCACACCCGGTATTGACTCCAGATGACCTTGACCTTGGTGGTGTGTCCTATCACTTACTCACAATGGACTAAAGTGAATTGTGAACAATCCTGCAACATTTGGTAATTATCGGACTCACCATTCAAGAATTAAATCAATTCTCCAAATGTTACGACAATGTGGTTTTGCGTTTCTTCTTTTGAAGAGTATATGTGTGGTCCTTAACCATATATCCGACCCCATATAACCGTAAATAAAATGTGTTGAATGCGTCGTTAAATAAAACATTTCTTTCCTTATTTGCAAAGATATAATTATTGGGTTTTCAAATAAATGCTAGGGACTCAATCGTTCTAGGATTTGTGCTTTGGTCAGCGTATACCAAAATTACGTTTCTATGTACCGATACTAGTGTATGCCAATACTGTAAGTTAACCCCTCCCCCTCCCACGCATATATCCCCTGAAGTTATAAAGAGCCCTCTGGTATAGAAAAATGTGGATTTTTCACCCTATCATGATTATTTTGCTTGGAACGTATCTTGTAATATGTCATTTATATGTTTTTTTAAGTCGTTGAGCACGATTCCATGATGGACAAATTTTTGGAAAATTCAACATGGCTGAAATCCAAGATGGCGGTATAAACTTGGTATGGCAGACAGGGGGGGGGGGATGGAAAATGGGAACTTTCTATGAAAATATTCACTTTGAAAGTGTGGAATGTTTTATTAAAGGCATATTGTCACAGACCACTGATTTATTTAATGATCTAACAAAGTATTACCTGAACAAAAATAATTTTATTTGTCCCTAAATGTACTTTATTCAACCATCTTCGTAACTACCATACTCCATGTATTAATGATATTTTGTAAAAAATAATTGAATTATGGCAATGGTCCATAATTCAAAAACTAAAATTGAAGAGAGGGTTTACATGGATTTCACTCCATCATGGTTCATTTAAGGTGATACAATACCTAGATTTGGTTTTCAACAATCAATGTAATTTTTATTTATTATCCATTTTTAGAGAAATAAGGTCCTTAAACCCGCGACAGTATGCCTTTAACATGAATGCATTCAAATGCGTTCTTGGGGTATTCTGATTGGTCTGAGACAGCTCATCAAACTCATTGGAACCCAGCAACGTCCACATCAATGCCAACGTTCCGTCATCGTTCGACTACTAACAGCCTGTCGTATCAACGTCCTTCTCGGGTCCGTATTCTGACAAACCCTCACCAGCTGGGACGCCTGGAATGGGCAACACCTAGACAACACTGGCGCCGTCAGCAGTGGATAGATAACCATCCACTTCTCAGATGAAAGTCGGTACTCCTGTGTTTACACTGCAGATGACAGGGTAAGGGTCTGGCGAAGAATTGACAAATGTTACATAAACGCGTGTATGATAGCGAGATACCAATATGATGGGCAAATCATCGTGGTTTGTGGAGGAATCAGGATCAAATACAAAGATGGATTTGTGATCTTACAGAATATTGGCCCAGACAGAGATAATGGTGCCACGGCTCTCAGAATATATCGATCAGATCCTTAGACCTCACTTTGTGAGCCCATTGGGATATTTCTCGTTCCAGCCAGTGCACCACGATTGGTATAACAAAGGCCGTGGTATGTGCCACCCTGTCTGTGGGATGGTGCATATAAAAGATTCCTTGCTACTAATGGAAAATGTAGCGGGTTTCTTCTCTATGACTGTGTCAAACTGACCATATGTTTGACATCCAATAGCCGATGATTGTGTTACTATTCAGTGGCGGGGGGGGGGGGGGGGGCAATGACATGAGGTGGAATGCCAATGGAACTTTGGGGGAGGTTAGGAGGGGACCGTAAAAAAAAAAAAAAAAATTAATATATAATAAAATTATAACTGTTGCAAAATGTAGTGTTGCTAAATATGTAAATATTCGTCAATGAATGGATCAGCGGTCGCTGTATATTACCTCCGGGTTTTCCCCGTGTACGGTTCTCCCTAAACTTGAGTAGGTCTCGTTATTGACATTAATCGTTGAACAAATCTTGTATTATTTTGTATATTTTAAAATAAAAGATTAATAAGCTTTAAAACAGCTTTATTGTGTGGTTTACATCTAGTTACTTTTCGTTATCGATCTGTCATCCGGCCTCAGATTACAGTTATCTTCCCATTTGGTTGTGAAAAATCAAAAAAAAATTCCGCGCAAGTAGTCTGATGTTTGACTGTGATTATTTCATGGCAGACAGCTATGAAGTGGCAACTATTTGACTGATGTGACAGGGGAGAGCATGTAGTTTGTAAACATGTGTAACTTGTTGACATTGAAGACTTGTTTGTGGTATTTCCGGCCCATGCAAAAGTAGTGTTTTTTGTGTAAAATGGGTGTACTCCGGCCAGGTTTAGAGGATGTGTTTGTTTAAACCAATATGCTGGGAGAAAGAGCTGGACAACAGGGGTTGTCCTTTTCAGGGTATGTGTCCCCCAGGCAGGCAAAGGTACATACAATAATCCACGGGCCATTAATAAAAGTGTTATAGCTACTAAGGCTATATAGAAACATATAGCGAAATTAATTGTAGTCTGAGGCCATCTGTCATTTAATTCAGGAAAATGTTTTGCGCATGCGTATTATAGACAAAAGAGTTCACGCCAGCTTTACAAATTTCTGTTCAGGTGTACTTTTTAAATGCCCTATAATTTTTAGTTAAAATACTTTTGCCAATGTCATCCACCCCTATTATGATCAGTAAGCGTCGTAGAATATATTTTGAAGACTGCTTTTTGTAATTTTTGTAATTTACGGGAAATGTCGAAATACTAATGATAATCTATTTGTTAGTGATCTGACGTTACGTTGAATTCAGTAGCGGATCAAAAGGAGGTGCCAGCAATGCACTCCCACTCCAAACCCGAATTTTTAGCGGATAAATATAATGCAGTCATTGGTTTTTAGTGAGGAACGTGTATACACATACATACATACATACATACATACATACATACATACATACATAGGTACATACATGGATGCCTCAATAGCCTAGAAGGTATTGTGGCAAGTCTGCAAGTTGCGGACGGTTCGGTGCCATAGGTTCGAGTCCCAGCAATGGCATGGGATAATTTGTGAACCCAGAAAGGGTTTAATTATCCCTTGCGCCAGTGCGTTAATATCTATGTATGTAACAGTCAACCTCGACATACATACAATATATAGATATTCATACATCAATACATACTAGCCAGTGCCAGGTCTGCCCACTGTGTCATGCACGTAAGCGGGATCGACCGCGTGGATTGTAGGCCCCATGTATGTGGTTGAGTTAAACAGCATCCTTTTTTTATGGATGCCTGGATAGCTCAGAACGCATCTTGGTTAGTCAGAAATTTGCGGGTGCTTCAGTGCCATAGGTTCGAGTCCCAGCAACGGCATGGGACAATTTGTGAGGCCAGAAAGGGTTTAATTATCCCCTGCACCAGTGCGTTAATATATGTGTATGTAACAGTCAACCTCGACATACAATATATAGATGTTCATACATCAATGCATACATACATACATACATACATACATACAGATATACAGATATGCATACATACAGATACATACAATATATGTAGATATACATACATACATATTGCATGGGTCATTATACACGAATGGTGTTTGCAAAAAAACCCACCATATAACTTATTTTAGGACGGTACTGAGTTACCATTTGTCAATTAAGTTACTTAAGCATGGAGTTAGGTGACAGTACTTAGTTGACGCTAATGCACTCGGGTAACTTTTATTCAAAACAACAGACATGCTACTACTCATGGAACTGCTACTTTCATCAAAAACATCAAATCATGGATAAAGAATTTACTTCATTTTAGCCCGGGAGCCGTCTGAAAAGAAGAATGAAATGTTTTATTTTAACGACGCACTCAACCATTTTTTTTTTTTGTTATTGCATCGTACATATGGTTAAGGACCACACAGATATTGAGGGAGGAAATCCATGGTAACTTGCGCTACTCTTTTCGATTAGACAGTATCTTTTAATTCCCACGCAGGATGCACTCACAGCCTTTGGTGTAACTGACGGGGATCGATCCCAAACTGACCGCGCATCAAAAGAGCGCTTTACCACTGGGCTACGTCTCGCCCCGAATTCTGAAAAGAGGCCTAGAAAATGCTTGAGCACAACACCCACTGGTTTGTCACTTCAAGCTGCTTGGAGGATGTTTCTGGAACATTCCTAGCCCTGATACAGAGTTGATTTTATATTGAAATTAGTTTCCGGCATACTTTGTAATTCACCCGAATTACTTCGTATACCCTAATCCCGAATGTTTTCAAATTCTTTTCATAACACTGGCATGATTTTGCAAGTAAGGTTTTGAATGGTCGAGTGAAAGGTCAACTGGACATGAGCTCCAACGGGCTGCTGTTAGATCCACAGGTAATAGTGGAGCTAATTTGAATTAGATTGAGTTTGAAGCTGTTATAGCGACTCGTGACGTCAGTAGTATGCAATAACAGTTTTCGAGGTACTCTTTTGACCCATGCAATGAAGATTACTTGGGAAAATATGGCATTTATGTAACCGTTTATTGTAGACCATATGGGTAATAAATATATTTCTTACACACCCGTTGGTGAGAACACCATGCGTTATTTTTGGTTACACGTGGTTGTTAACACATGTACGTGTGTTAACAGTTTCAAGACATACGACTGGCTGCTCCTAGGTGATGGCCAGGTCACCAATGCCATACAACCAATGAAAAACTATACGATGGAAATCGATTAGACTGTAACGTATAGTTAACCTGACATTCATGTGTCTGTGACGCGTAAGTCAGCTACAAGTGCAACGGCTGTAGCTTTTAGTCGAAAAAGATTTTAAAATTTGCTTAAAACTTGGTTTTTGAGGATATGTAAGAAATAGAATAATACATTCGTGTTCGTTAGATATCATTTATCTCACAACTCGTTGTTTAAAGACGTATCAAACTCGCTTTCGCTCATTTTAAAACAAATCGTTGTGAGATAAATGGTATCAAACGACCACTCATGTATTTTTCTCTATTTAACAATAACTTTGTCATGGGTGTGAACTCTAAAACTTTTCATGGCGGGAGATGGTCTAGTGGTAAAGCGCTCGCCTAATGCGCGGTAGGTCTAGGATCAATCCTCGTCGGTCTATTTATCGTTCCAGCCAGTGCACCATGACTGGTATATCAAAGGCCGTGGTGTGTGCTACTCTGTCTGTGGGATGGTGCATATACAAGATCCCTTACTACTAATGGGAAAATGTAGCGGGTTTCCTCTCTCCAAGACTATATGTGAAAATTACCAAATGTCTGACATCCAATAGCCGATGATAAATAAATCAATGTGCTCTAGTGGTGTCGCTAAATAAAACAAACCTTAAATGGGTGTGATCTCTGAATTTCCCTTGGGGGCGCGAAGAAGCTGGTACAACGTTCGCCTGATGCGCGATCGATGTAGGATCGATTCCTGTCGGTGGTTCCATTGGGCTATTTCTTGTTCCAACCAGTGCTCCACAACTGGTGTAACAGTTGCCGTGGTATATGTTATCCTGCCTGTGGGATGGTGCATATAAAATATCCCTTGCTGCTAATCGAAAAGAGTAGCCCATGAAGTGGTGACAGCGGGTTTCCTCTCTCAATATCTGTGTGGTCCTTAAACATATTTCAGACGCCATATAACCGAAAATAAAATGTGTTGAGAGCGTCGTTAAATAAAACATTTCCTTCCTTCCACTGTCCCGAGCCACGCCACTGGCTATCCAGAGACAGGGCCCGGGACAGTCATGCCTGAAACCATAGAGGTATATGGGCATGTTAAAGGTTCTCTCTCTCTCTCTCTCTCTCTCTCTCTCTCTCTCTCTCTCTCTCTCTCTCTCTCTCTCTCTCTCTCTCTCTCTCTCTCTCTCTCTCTCTCTCTCCTTCCTTCCGTCCTTCCTTTCTTCCTCTGAATTTGCCCTGGTTTCTTTCAAGGACAGGTTGTAATGAAATACACGAAGATAGCATGCTAAGACGTTTCACTCTGTGGTTGAAAACATTTGTAAATTACGGAGACCTTTTGTTACACTCAATTACCATACGGTGATTCTATCACATTGGTAAAGACGTTCACGAAATCAATACGTGTTAGAAGACATTTCGTTATGTACACTATAATATTAGGCTAGTACATGTTTAGTGTATTCTCAATATTGCTAGGAGGTTGTCGGGGTTTTTTTGTTTACGTGGATTCAGAGGTGATCTAGAGGTTATTAGGAGGTTATTCCATTACACTTTTAAAAGCAGACGAAGAGGGGAAAACAAAAGTTCCAAAATAGAATATTAGTTCAGTAAGTTGAAGTTTTGTTTACTTCTTTGTTTACTAGTTTTTACTTCTTTTTCATTTTTCATTTTGTTCTTGCTTTGTTGTTGCCTTAAGATTTACTACCAATAATATTTTTGATTTGTGTGCCTGTGTTGTTGTTTCTTGGTGGGGGGGGGGGGGGGGGGGGGGGGGGGGGGGGGGGTTGGGTAGGTGTTGTTTGTTTGTTTGTTTGTTTTGTTTTTGTTGTTTATTAAAGGGACATTCCTGACTTTGCTGCATTGTAAGATATTTCCGACTAATACACTATTTCTACTATTAATCTTACATATTGAATATATTTTCTTGTTTAGAATATCAGTGTCTGTATATTCAATGTGTTTCTGGTCGTCTTAATATTTTTAAGAAGCCCAAACTGGATTTTGTCTTCAAATAATTTCGTACGTATGAAAAAAAATATAGGAAATAAAATGAAATGTAATAAAATGAAATTTAACCTAGTACAAATATTAGAACGATCCGAAACATGTTTAATACACAGCCTCTAATATTTTATGCAGAAAAATATATTTGATATATAATTACAATCGTTAAAAAGTCTGTTAGTCGATAACATAATAAAAATTGCAGCATACTCAGGAATATCCCTTTAAAAATAATTTTCTTTGCTAGCATATGGTCGCTGTAGGTTAAATGAATGAATGAATGAATGAACGTTTAACGACACCCCAGCACAAACATACACATCGGCTATTGGGTGTCACAGCTGTAGGTTAAAGTCGCACAATCTTGTTTGAACCCGTGAAAATTGTCACTAAGTTTGGTTAATCAACAAACCTGTAACACATTTGGATAAAGGTACAATAGAGATAAACGAGTCTGTGACGTTAACTTAAAACGGTGATGCGCGGTTGGTCTGGGATCGATCCCCATCGGTGGACCCATTGGGCTATTTCTCTTTCCAGTCAGTGCTCCACAACTGGTGTAACAAAAGTCGTAGTATGTACTATCCCGTCTGTGGGATGGTGCATATAAAAGATCCCTTGCTGCTAATCGAAAAGAGTAGCCCATGAAGTGGTGACAGCGGGTTTCCTCTCTCAATATCTGTGTGGTCCTTAACCATATGTTCGACGCAATATAACAGTAAATGAAATGTGTTGAGTGCGTCGTTAAATAAAACATTTCCTTCCTTCAACTTAAAACGGGGAAATGCATTAAGTCTCAGTGATAAAGATTTTTTTTCTTTTATTTCAGACACATCGCTTTGTCCTTAATAAAAAACCATGACATCTACTCGAAGAATACCCGTAGCTGAAATATTGAAAATTATCGTTGTTGTCATAGCAACTGTTCTAGTAGAGCATGTCGTATTATTCAACACCAGGGCTCGATATTCGTTATTCAGTGACGAAACTCTGATCAGAGAAGTCAACGACAGAAAATTGAAATTTGACTATAAACATGCCAGTGCAGTCGTCGTGAAACAAGATAGAGCTATCTCAACTGGGTGGAATGTCAACACGAAAGAAGAGTCGTTTCCAGCTGGCCAGACCCCAATCTATAGATGGGATGGAAGTGGATGGAACATGGAACACGATTTCTGTAAATGGACGGATCTGCCTCAGTGTGTGATGCTAAATACCACGGCTGGCCAGACTCCAATATACCTCAATGATCTTAAAAGGGATTACTGGCTTTCTGCAAGACTGAGCAAGAAGCAAGGATGGGAGTCTGAGCACATACAACTCGTACTGGACGAAATGAAGCACGACCCTGAGATAGGCTTTCTTGATATAGGTTCTCATATCGGAATCTACACAATAAACATCGCCAAGACGGGGAGGAAGGTTATTGCTGTGGACATCCTGGTCGGCAATTTGCTGCGACTCTGCAAATCCATCCAGAAAGGTGAGCTAACAAAGAACGTGATCCTGTTTTTCAATCCCTTGGCGGACGGTCATCAGGTCATGACTTTCAGGGATCAGGGAACCAGTGCCTTTCCTGAGAAGAACAAAAATCCTGCAAGTGCTTCAGTCTCTCCGTGCAAGGAGTCCATGTCTTTCCACACGGCAACGCTAGATGACGTATTACCGTTCATGACGTTCAGGAGGGCTTTCATAAAGATGGACGTAGAAAGCTTCGAGTACAAGGTTGTGAAAGGAGGAAGGAGATTTTTCTCGGAGATAGACGTCAAGGGGATACTGATGGAGTGGGTCTTGCAAAAGAACGCTGAAGGCAAACGACTTGTTGATGAGATGCTTCAACTAAACTACGTGCCTTATAATCCAGATGGCTCAAACAATGAATTGAATACGAAGAATCATACGTCATGGCCTCATGATGTTTTATGGAGGAAGCGACAACAAAAATAAAACACTGTAATTTAATCACAACCGGTGCTCCACGACTGGTATATCAAAGGCTCTGATGTATGTGTGGTATACTAGTGCACGGATCACACTAAAAAAATTTAGTTTTAGCCAATTTACAGATCTGTGGAGTATTTCCTTGAAAAAGTATTCAAAAGTGGTTAATTTAAAGAAAACTTTATTAGCCAAAGACTAACTTTTGTAGCAACTTTGTATAAAAAAAAATCAGAAACTGTCTAATTGGGCAATGGACAGGTTGAGACCTGTTAATGATGATTCAAAGATTTAATATTCCTGGTGTCGAATTTCCACAAGCAAACGTTGACCCAGTAGGTATGTGGAGGATACTGCCCGAGTGTCTTGTGATATAATAATTTATCAGCACGAGTTGGTAAAAGTATGAAAACCCGCAATCTAATTAAAATTAGCTCCACTATTACATGTGGATCTAACACCAGCCAGTTGGAGCTCATGTCCATCAATCAAAACCTTACTTGCAGAATCCTGCCAGTGATTTAAAAATAATTTGAAAACATTCCGAATTATCCTGAGGGTATACGACATGTTTCGTGTGAATTACGAATGCCTTAAAACATATTTTATTTTATAAAATAAATAATTTGTAATGTAAAACTGAAGACTGATTTAGTTGGGGTTTTTTTATAAATAAATAAATAATTTTTAATGTAAAATTGAAGACTGATAACCCACCCCGTACGTATTGATATGGTTCGCTGTACTGCGGCCACTAAAATAAATTCGCCCGATATTTTTAGAATTTGTATGCTCCCAAATAACGTTATAAAAGGCGAAGTGTGATTGGTCAATATTTAAATTATTATTTACAGACGAAATGTTACGTGGACATTGGGGACTACGCAGTGTTGTTAGTTTTAAATCACTGGCAAGATTCTTCCAGTAAGGTTTTGATTGGTGGACATGAGCTCTAACTGGCTGGTGTTAGATCCACATGTAATAGTGGAGCTAATTTTAATTAGATTGGAAAACCCGAGGCTTGCCGAGAATTTTTATACTTTTATCAACGAGTGCTGATAAATTATGATATCACAAGACACGATGGGAGTATTCTTTTTATCATCCATTATCATTCTTTTTATTTGCGACAGTTGTAAACAATGTCAGTAATGTGGGTTGAATGCCACTATATTTGTATCCATTCATCTGATTGAGGTTTTTATCTCTTTCCAACCAGTGTACCACAACTGGCCAAAGGTCGTGGTATGTGCTTTCCTGTATGTGGGAAAGTGCATATAAAAGATCCCTTGCTGCATTAGGAAAAATGTAGCGGGTTTCCTCTGATGACTACGTGCCAGAATTACTAAATGTTTGACATCCCCTACGCGTGCTGTAACCTCACCGTGGTGCAGGGATGTAACATTATCTTTGAGAATGGCCAATACAGCACAAATTGAAATTTTGAGTAAAAGTCGGTATCTGTCTGTGATATATTTTTGCACAGTTATTTACACCGTTTTTATTTAAATCTTGAATTTTTATATTGATGTTGATCATCACCATATTTGTTTGCATTACCATAGTTTGACACCCAATAGCCGATGTATTTTTCGTGCTGGGGTGTCGTTAAACACTCATTCATTCATTCATTCATTCCAACAGCCGATGATTAATGTGTTAATCGTTATACAAAACAAACTTTATTGCAATCATCTTATGTTCACACTAGGTACAGATTCCCATTAAAAAGGGGTAAAAAGCAAACATGAACTAGTTGAACAACAATAAACACAGTTTAATACACATATCCGCATCCATATGCCACATAGACATAAACACACATATCCGCATTTGCCACACAGACATAAACACACATAATCGAATGTACTCACGCACACTCACGCACACTCACGCGCTATACAAAATACAAACTCTGCTATATACAAAATATTCAACCAACTCCTTTGACTCAGGCAAGGGGTCTGTAAAGATTTTTGGTGTTTTTTTGGTTCTTTTATAGCCTACTTTTAATTCGTGTGTGAATTTTGATACCCGTAGCGTGGCGTTTCGATTACAATCACTCAGTGATTTTGAAATGTTTATGTTCTACTATGAGAAAAAAATAATTTATGTGTATTTTCCAGTATGGGACATTAGCATATAGAATGGATTTCGCTATTTCTTTACCACATAATTTGCAGTCAATTCTCTAGCAACATTTTTGGAACGTCCTTTTTCTGTTTCCAGGTTATGTGCAGATACCTGAAGTTTTGTTAAAGCTTGTTTAAGCAAAGAAAGAAAGATTTTTTTTTAAAGGTCCTTTTTGTGTATTCTGTAATATATATGGTTTTACAAAAAAAAGGGGGAGGGCTCCTTGGGACCCCGCCTGAATCCGCGCCTGGTTGTGGTTTATTTTTACACTTGCTTTATTATTTGTATACATTGATTTAATGATTTTATAAAACTATCCACAGATAGTATAATTAGATCGGAATAGTTTTACGAATATGCCCGCGTGCCATATACTGTCAAATGCTTTTTTGAAATAAATAAAAGCTAAATATAGTTTTCTTTTTGATGAAATATATCTGTTGATAATAGGTTTTAGAATAAAGATTATCTGTTGTTCTTCTTCCTTTTCTAAAGCCGGATTAATTGTCCGATATAAAAATTAAAAAAATCTACAAAGTTTAAAAGTCGTGTGTTGAAGGATTGTGGAAAAGATTTTACCAAAACAAATTAGTATTGATTTCCCTCTAGAGTTTTGTGGATCTACTTTAGAATATGTTTTGTGTATCGAGGATATATGACTTGAGTGACGAATTACTGGAATAAATTCCACTATGCAGAATACTATTAAAGAGTTTTGTGAATGCTCTTTATTGTATTTCAATATTTCAATTGTAATTTGCTCCGCGCTAGATGTTTTGTTATATTTTAATGATATTATTGCTTGAAGTATTTCCTTGCTTTTAATATGATCAAGTTTTTATAATGTGCTAAAATATCATTTCCTAGTGCTTCTGGTATTTATTCATGAAAACAAACATTTGTGAGGCCATGTATGATTTTCAATGAATAGTTTAGGATCAGTGTTCTATAGCTCGAATTACCTCTAGCCCTCCCCTGATTGATATGTTGTAGAGGAGGGCTAGAGAGGACTGTGTGTGATACTTCGGCAATCGTCGACAACCCAATAGTAGCCAGTTACTGTGTTTAAAACACAATTTGTTTCTTAAATCTGATGCCACAGAGCTTTAGTTTGATTATTCTCGAGTCCAGTCATGACATTAAACTTAAATGTTGTTAACCAGTACCAACGTGTCACGTGGGCACAAACTTTTTTCTACGTCACAAGAAAGTACACTGCAGGTTTGTTTCGCATAGAGGCGTCGGGTTTCTTCGTGTAGCGTTGGTACTGGTTAACAACATGTAAGTTTACTGTTATGACTGGACTTGATAATAATCAAACTATAGCTCTGTAGCATCAGATTTAGGAAAGGAAAGGAAATGTTCTATTTAACGACGCACCCATCACATTTTATTTATGATTATATGGCGTCAGACATATAGTTAAGGACCACACAGATATTAAGAGC
The DNA here is from genome assembly GCF_016097555.1 of Gigantopelta aegis. NCBI lineage: Eukaryota > Metazoa > Mollusca > Gastropoda > Neomphalida > Peltospiridae > Gigantopelta > Gigantopelta aegis. Next base: position 20,337,813 of record NC_054705.1, read on the forward strand.
GAAAACCCGCTGTCGCCACTTCATGGGCTACTCTTTTTTGATTAGCAGCAAGGGATCTTTTATATGCACCATCCCATAGACATGATAGTATATACCAGGGCATTTGTTACACCAGTTGTGGAGCACTGGCTGGAACGAGAAATAGCCCAACGGGTCCACCGACGGGGATCGATCCTAGATCGACCGCGCATCAAGCGAACGCTTTACCACTGGGCTACGTCCCGCCCCTTATCAGATTTAGGAAAACATTTGGTGGTCGACGATTGCCGATGTATTATACACAGTCCTCTCTAGCCCTCCCCTACAATATAGCAATAAGGGGAGGGCTAGAGGTGACTCGAGCTAAGTGTTCAACAGATTCTAAAGTGTGTAGGTTTCTTTACTTTGTTTTTGTGGAGATGTTGTTTGCTTGTTTGTGTTGTTTTGGGGTTTTTTGGGTGTGTTTTTTTGTCTTGCTCTTGTGCTAATGAATCTGCTCTCGAGTTTTAGATCATTGGGATATTTTGATAGGCGGATAAGATGTTTTAACTGCTTCTGTAGGTTTTGAATTGATGGATTTAAAAGGTGTTTTTTAACTTTGGGGTGATTTAAAAGAATTTGGGGTGTTTTTTTTATGTTTTTCTCGGTTTTATTACCTTCGCCTTTTGTGGAGCTACATGTATGGTTAACGGTGTATTTATCAATAAATTTGTTAGTGTCGTTGTAGCAGTGTCAATATCAGTTTCAGTAGAGCCAATGTCATTCAGCATAGACTGACCGAATTATGGTCGTTATTTTCACTCGTGTTTCTTGAAATAATGTTTTTTTTATTAAAATATGTTTTATTTATTCTGCTTAAGATTGGAGTTGTTTTTAATATATTACTATTTACGTCCTTATAATGATATTTAGTTATTGCTGACGCTGGGCAGTGTATTGACGAACATGTGCTGAAAATGGGGTGGACAACGAGATATAAGAATTTATTAAGAACAGAAAAAAGAAAGAAAGAAATGTTTTATTTAACGACGCACTCAACAGATTTTATTTACGGTTATATGGCGTCAGACCACACAGATCTGAGAAGAAACCCGCTGTCGCCACTACATGGGCTACTCTTTCCGATTAGCAGCAAGGGATCTTTTATTTGCGCTTCCCACAGGCAGGATAGCACAAACCATGGCCTTTGTTGAACCAGTTATGGATCACTGGTCGGTGCAAGTGGTTTACACCTACCCATTGAGCCTTGCGGAGCACTCGCTCGGGGTTTGGAATCGGTATCTGGATTAAAAATCCCATGCCTCGACTGGGATCCGAACCCAGTACCTACCAGCCTGTAGACCGATGGCCTAACCACGACGCCACCGGGGCCGGTTTATTAATAATAAATTCTGAACATAAACTGAGGTCTACCTGACTTGAACCAAGTCTGTTATGGCAAGTAAATTTACTATCCAGATCACCTGCTATTCTTCCATTTAAAATTCTGATTTGGGATGATCTGCACAGTCTATTAATTTCTGTCCATTGTTATTCTTCTTCTTTTTTATCAGATGACTTGCAGTTTTTAATAATATTATCACTTTTGTATGAATTTGGTAACGGAAGATAGTCTAAACTGTCATCACAATGTAATCTTTAACTGGACAGTTACTGAGCCAGTCCTGGAATTGAACAAAAATATGAGTTACGCCTATCACGCACCCACCAACACCTCCCCCACCCCACCCCCCTTCCCCACTCTCACTACTTTTCAGTAACTAGCCGAATTACTCAGGCAACCATATTTAGATACTTTGAAGAAAACACGTGAAAGATACAAAAAGTAATAAAATTGTGACACAGATACCACGTAATAGTGCCATCTTTTATACGATAAATTAAAGCCGCCGACCCTAGTTTTTAAGCAGTAAACTGTTTTCGTCTATTACAGCTTTTCTATTAACTTGCACATTACCTACAAGTCTTCACTTAAATTATCACTTTTAGCAAATCCAATATGTTCCAGGTCGGCCTGATCGGACTGGTTGACGCATATTCCATTTGGTCGTAATCCCTATATACATTTGTGTACATAATACGTAAACCGCGATGCGTAATCCGTAGCAGTCACTTTCTATGCAAGTAGGTGGAGTAAATTCCATTTACGCGTCTCCGTACGTGTGTTCGTATCTATGCATTAATTACGTACACGTATACGCATACCGATTACGAACAAATGGAATAAATACAAAGTCCTTACCTCAGAAAGTACGGTGAGCGGCTTTAATGGAAAATGATATAACAGCGTAGACATGCGCATTGATGAAAAACGTTATCGCTAATGTAACGACTCTGTAAATGGCTAAAGAAAAAAAGTAGGAATGTCCACGCCTGAAAATTACTTGTAAGCGTTGCTCTACAGCTTACAAGCAAGTTTATATAACTGCCAGTCGCTGTTTAAATGTGCTGATTGAGGGATCCAAGGGGTGTAAATTTAGCAAACTTGAGATATTAACGATGGCATCCAAGATTGCAATATTTTGGAAATTGTATCACCTTTGATGAATCTATTGATGTATGTGATTTCAAATAACCCCCAGTTACTGGTAACCAAGACGTAACAACATTTAAATCTAAGAATGGCTGCCATTATAGCAGTCAAAAAACAAGGAGAATGTCATTTATCGCAGTTTATATCAATTGGAACAGGAATGTGGTGTCAGTGATTATGTTTGTTTTTTTGTTGTTGTTGTCGGGGGGTCGGGGTGGTGGTGGTGGTGTCAAGGAATTAATTTATAACAACCTCTTTGTAACCGAAGGGACGGGATTTAGCTTGGTTATTCGAGAGCTCGCCTGAAGTGCTTGCGTTGCAGGATCGAACTACCTTGGTGGATTCATTTAACTTATTGTGGGGTTTTTCTCATTCCAACCAGTGCACCACAACTGGTAAAAGGCTGTGGCATGTGCTATCCTATCTATGGGATGGTGCATATAAAAGATCCTTTGCTGTTAATGGAAGGAAGGAAATGGTTTATTTAACGACACACTCAACACATTTTATTTACGGTTATATGACGTCGGACATATGGTTAAGGACCACACAGGTATTGAGGGAGGAAACCCGCTGTCGTCACTTCATGGGCTACTCTTTTCAATTAGCAGCAAGGGATCTTTTGTATGCACAATCCCATAAACACGATAGCACATACTACGGCCTTTGATGTACCAGTCGTGGTGCACTGGCTGGAGCGAGAAATCGACCAATAGGCCCACTGACGGGGATCAATCCCAAACAGACTGCGCATCAAGTGAGCGCCTTTACCATTGGACTACGTCTCACCCATACTGCTAATGAAAAAATGTAGCGGGTGTCCTCTGATGCTTACCAAATGTTTTACATCCAATAGCCAGTGAATAATTAATCAATGTGCTCTAGTGGTGTCGTTAAACAAAACACTTTAATACTTTTTAGTAACTGAGATATTGCCTCAACATTTACATCAGGATAACCATAAAAATGGACACAAGTAAGCTATATCTTGCATTCTATTTTACCTTACAGGCTGGTAGGTACTGGGTTCGGATCCCAGTCGAGGCATGGGATTTTTAATCCAGATACCGACTCCAAACCCTGAGTGAGTGCTCCGCAAGGCTCAATGGGTAGGTGTAAACCACTTGCACCGACCAGTGATCCATAACTGGTTCAACAAAGGCCATGGTTTGTGCTATCCTGCCTGTGGGAAGCGCAAATAAAAGATCCCTTGCTGCCTGTCGTAAAAGAGTAGCCTATGTGGCGACAGCGGGTTTCCTCTAAAACAAATCTGTGTGGTCCTTAACCATATGTCTGACACCATATAACCGTAAATAAAATGTGTTGAGTGCGTCGTTAAATAAAACACTTCTTTCTTTCTTTTTTCTATTTTACCTTAAATTTTTCTATCAAATACTAGGGGGGGTGTGTGTGGTTGGGGGGTTAAAGAGGGCAATGAATTCAATTACGAGAAATTTTATCATTGCTTAAATCCATGATGGATACCAAAACTGCTGCAAAACCAACGAAACGACAATGTCACATGTTTAGCATCACCAAAAACATAATGGGACACATTAGTGAGCCTAAAACAAAAATAAACGACTCTAGTTGCCTGAACCCAAGATGATTTAATACTTTGTTTGTCACATGTTAATAAGTTCATTAAAACAAGACACAAATTTGTCACCTGATGCATGCACCTGCATACTGACAAATACATGTAAAATAAAAACATAAATTGATCATTTATCATAAAGTATCACACACCAAGCACACACGTTAAAAAAAAAAATAATAATAATAAATAAAATAAAAAGACAAAAAAGAAAACCCCATCAAACTTGGAACAGCTGGGGACTTACATGTATAACCCTGATTAATGCTAAATAGTTTGTTTAAGGGAGAAGGGTACCAGTAGCGCATGTGGCACATTAAGTCAACAGAGATTATTATACGAGCTTGTGTGTCGTACTGATTTTACGAAACGAGTCTCAGGATTATTTTATTACCCGAGCGAGAGAGAGTGTAATACATGTATTCCGACACAAGTTTCATAAAATCAGTACGATTTACATGCTAGTGTAATAATTTCTTTATTATCCACTTTATCCAAAATATTATATTTATGAATAACAAGCTAGGACCATGTCAAAACGTTTGAAACATAACTAAAATGAGACGACAAAACGACGTCATTTTTTATAAGCGTTTACACTGAGGTAGCCACATTAAGTTATGACGTTGCTTCACAAAATTATGTCATTCGTGATGCACGTGAAATCATTATGACACATGTGGGTCATACTGATTATATTTCCCTGAATATCTTGAACTATGTGGATAATAAATACTTTTCTTATCATACATGGCGAGCTGCTTCTCTCTACTTAGCAAATGTAAAATGGCGGGGATATTTTTTAAGGTTGTCGAAGATTTATTCTGTTAATAATGATGCAAATACTTCAATCTGGATTTTTTTTAGTACTGTTGGTTATACATTTTTGGTTTATGTCCATTTGTTGCACTATTTCGGTTGAGAAAGGGTTGAAACATGGTGCCACAAGTTTTGAATACAGGCTACATTTGTATATATATATATAGGGTAAGTGACAAGATCCTCATGTAGTAAGAACCACATTTACATGTACTACCTCCATCCGGACTAGGGTACCAGTAGGTATTACACAAATTTGTGTTTCAATTATTGATGATTGCCATATTAAAATGTATTGTATACATAGCAATGAAATACATAGATCTACAGAGACGATAAAAGTGATATCGGGTGAAAAGTCATATTTTCACTGCATTGTCGCTGGTGAAAATATAGAAATCATATTTACTTTTTTGTAAAAGTTCTGGATTAAATTATCTCCCTTTGTCTCGTTTCTTCGTATTTAAATTTGATGATTACCAATGCATCTGATCATATTTGAAAAATAAAAAAATGTAATTTGAACAACTGTACATGTACCTATAAAAAAGGGATATGTAAAATAATTCAATATGAAGCTAAATAATGATGTCACAATGTCCAGACACTGAGTGTAAGTTAAAATTTAACGGCGTTCAATTTGTTTTCTTTTTGTGGGTTTTGGAGGATCAATTTGTCAGGTATTTTTGGACAGCAGTATTATTAAATAAATGTCAATTTAATAATTAAATAAAGATAATTTTTATTCAGATTTCTTTTAAAAAGTCTATGGTCAATTAAATTTTCTGGAAAAGTTCCATTCGGAAGAAATATATATGTATCATAGGATACACAAAAGATATTAACAAAAAGCGAAAGATATTGTCAAAAATTACAAAAGATGTATATAATAAATAGACCATTTCATGGTGTTTTTTTCGAATACGATTTTTATGTCAACTCTGGATGTGTGAAAATATGGTTTTCACACATGACGAGTTGACATAAAAATAGTATTCGAAAATCACCATGAAATAGCCTCTATATATTTTGTGAGTGATATCTAAATTTTTTACTTTTTATTCCTTGGCGGTTGATACTGAATAAAAAATGACCTAAACCCCTTGACATCATTATTTTTGGAAGTCACACAAAAACACACCTTCATGCATGCACAAACACACACTTCTATATTAACAATAAAATATTAAATTAAATACACCATACACTTGCTCAAAACATATCTTACAATTTTTACACAGTTCATTTCACGCCAATAGGGCACAAAATTTACAAATTGTTTTACACACCCTTGCTTAAAATAGGACATCCTATTCTTACATACCTTTGCTCAAAGTAGGACATAATATACAAATGATCACACTAGGACATAAGTTACACATATATTTTCAATTGTGTTATGGAACACTTGTTCAAACTAGGACGAGAGTTATAAATTAGTGTAGGATGTGCATACATGTATACACTTGCTCAAAATAGAACATATAAGATATATATTTATATAGTCACCCCTCATTACAACGACCATGTTCGTCCCTGGGTCACTTTGTCGTTAGATCGAAATTGCTGGTGTATCGAATTGTCATGAGTTATCTCCAGTGCCAAAATAACGTAACAAAAAATACTAATTAATATTAACTGATGACTGAATAGCATTTAAATAATTAAAGCATTGCAATTATTATTAAAAACAATAAATACACGTACAAACATTAACTATGTTTTTAAAAAACATCATTAAATATATTAAACAAGGCACATTCACCATCAGCCTAATCAAGACATCTATGATTGGTACCTGTTAAACTGTTTCGTTTAAAAAAATATCATGGAAATAGAAGATTTTATTGTTCGAAGTTAATCCTTTAATTGGTTAACTAAAGGCTTATTTGCAAAAGCAATACACGTCTACAGATTTCGCAGACATTGGTAGTTCGGACAGCATGTGACAGTCGGCTCACTACGAAATCAAGGATTCTAAGTGGCTGTGTGTGTACTGCCAACGTGCTACGATATATGTGATTATGTAATGTCGTTGTAAAGAGGTGTTTTCAGACGTCAGATGTACGTTTGTTGCTAATTTGCTCTGTCAGTGTCGGAAGGTGTGAATTCCGGTGTAATGAACAGAATAACACTGATGTACGTTTGTTCCCGACAATGTGTGGTCAGATGGTGTAAATGTCGTAGTAACGACGGTCATTTTAACGAGGTCTGACTGTATATATACATGTGTATATATATATCTATATATATATCTATATATATATATATATATATATATATATATATATATATATATATACATACACATACTATATTGGTGTACATAGCATGCTCATTTACATTTGCTCAAACAGAAAACAATTAAATTATGTAATGTAAAATATGTAAAATACACTTGCTCGAAAAGGTCAATTTATACATTAGTGTAACGTTCATACAGACTTGCTCAAAATAGGGCAACATTTATGTGCTATACACTGGTGTAACAAATTTAAACACTTAAAATAGACAATTTATATATTATTACATGTCAATATACACAGACGTTTGAACACAGATGCTCAAAATGTTTTTTTAATAAATTATTTTATTCACTCCCATGATAGAACACTATGCTCCAAATACGACCTACAAACCACCTATAACCCACAGGGACTTGTAGCCAACAGTTTATCCCATTCTTCAAATAAAGTTAAAAGGTTTTCTTTATCGACACCACTAGAGCACATTGATTTATTAATCATCAGCTATTGGATGTCAAACATTTGGTAATTTTGACCTGTAGTCTTAAGAGACGAAACCTGTTATATTTATCCATTCATTCAACCATGATTATATCAATTCAATTAACTATTTGCTCTTTATCTTCGTACGTAACACAAGTAAATTATGAAGGTTCATTCATTCTTTCATTCATTCATTCAATCATGATTATATCAATTCAATTAATTATTTGCTCCTTATCTTCTTATGTAACCCCAGTAAATTATAAAGGTTCATTAATTCCTACATTCATTCAATCATGATTATAACAATTCAATTAATTATTTGCTCAATATCTTCCTATGTAACCCCAGTAAATTATGAAGATTAATTCATTCATTAATCCATTCATTCAATCATGATTATATCAATTCAATTAATTATTTGCTCCTAATCTTCTTATGTAACCCCAGTAAATTATGAAGGTTCATTCATTCGTTAATCCATTCATTCAATCATGATTATATCAATTCAATTAATTATTTGCTCCTTATCTTCTTATGTTACCACAGTAAATTATGAAGGTTCATTCATTTGTTAATCCCTTCATTCAATCATGATTATATCGATTCAATTAACTATTTGCTCCTAATCTTCTTATGTAACCCCAGTAAATTATGAAGGTTCATTCATTCGTTAATCCATTCATTCAATCATGATTATATCGATTCAATTAACTATTTGCTCCTTATCTTCTTATCTTTTTGATCATCTTCATCGTCTTTTGCATCATTGGGGCAACAGGTTTCATAGCTGAAATCAAACAGATATATTTATCCAGTATGGAAATACTAATATACATGTAGTGAAACCCCTCAAACTAAGATAGTCAGTAAATAGAGGATACTCCCCGAGTGTCTTGTGATATCATAATTTATCAGCACGAGTTGATAAAAGTATGAAATCCGAGGCTTGCCAAAGATTTTTATACTTTTATCAACAAGTGCTGATAAATTATGATATCACAAGACACAAAGGGGGTATTCTTTTTAACATTCATTATCATTATTTTCTTTTGCGACAATTGTAAACAATGTCAGTAATGTGGGTTGAATGTCACTATATTTGGCAGTGGTGGATTCGTTAACTAGCAGAACGACAGTGGCGTGACATCACTAATGATAGGTTTTTTTGTTGTTGTTTTTTGTTTTCAAAATTTTTATGATAGGTTTAGCGCTGAAACATACAGTGACGTAATAAGAGAAGCGATATCTCCTAGGAGAATATCACAGGAGATATCGCAAATTATATGCCAGCAAAATCTCCTACAAAAGCCTTTGATGGATGATAAACTGGAATTCCCTCAAAACCAGACATTTTTCAGAGCTAGCTCTGGTTCAGTGTAGGAAGTTTCGCTAAATTATACATTACACTTCCAAATTTTATAGATACCCAGTTACTTTGTAACAAAATATCAATTAACACTAGAAATTCCTTTGCCAAATTAACAACATTTCCCAGTTATTTTCAAAATTCGCAATTGGCGAATGTGGCGAGTGCAAGAGCTAGAACCTGCTTAAACTGGACATCCCTTAAACTGGACATCCCTTAAACTGAACGTTTTTTTACGTAGTCCCATGTGTGTTAGGTTTATAGAGGTGTTACTGTATTAAAAATGCTATACATAAATATTCTAAAATAACAACAAGACTGGTATATGCTTTTATTTATTTTTACACTGCTATGGCCCCACTTTACCCTTGTCATACAAATGACAACAGACTTTTAACAATTTCAAAAACAAAGTTAAAAGTTTAAGACATTGATTTATTAATCATTGGCTATTGGATGTCCAACATTTGGTAATTTTGACATGAAGTCTTAGAGATGAAACTTGCTACAGTGGAACCTCGTTAGTCCGGACAGTATGGTTATTAAAAAGAAACGTCCGGATTAACGAATTTCCGGATTACTGAAATGTATGTGATGAGTAATCTCCCTTGATTCACAAACAAACTAAAAACAACACATTTGATTTTTTGAACCAGACATTTCTTCAACCAGTTTTGTGTCTACTATTCAGTAGTGTACTGCCAGGTGCTTGTCTTAAAGTTAGAAAATGCAATTAAATAAAATGAAATACTGTTTAAGACATGTTACATTGTTGATATTAAATGTTTGATTACTAGCGACAACAAGTTTTAAATTTTATTAGTCGGACCGGTTAATGTTGTAAATCTAGGCCACGTGGTTGAGTTCATTTCCACGAAGTGGGTACATTGTTGAGGAATGCATATTGTTTCTCACTTGTATACAATCATTATTAGTTTAAAGTTTTTACGTTTACAGATTATATTTTAAACATATAAAATGGCGAAATTATAATTCATTTCTGCTATATCTACTGATATAATACTAGCGCCGACATGATACATCCCTCCGCCCCTAGCACAGAAATATAACTCTCTCAAAACCGGCGTGAAACTGAATGAGCATTGTTCCACTTGTGAAAGAGTCGCGAGCCAGTGTTTTGATAGCAATAACATATAAAGACGTTTCCTTTGTCTTTATTTTGGGTGACTGGCAATACTCTTGAGTTGGACACCAAAACAATTATGAACAGTATTCAGTAATAAATCATACAGGTAAGTTAGGAGGGTAGTTACAAAACGAGGTCATGGGGTACCGTAGAGTATGATCAAGAGTTACCCACTTTTAAAAATAAAATACTCTTCTTTTTTTTCATAAAATAAAACAGCCAGTCTGGTCATAGATCAAAGAAATTATATTTTAAAAAACATCAAACACTTGTGAACACTTGTGCTCTATCTGACTAACACTAAACAGACACAGGTGAATGGTTAAATAAACTGCGGTGTGAAATCCCGTGCAGCCATTTTATCTCTGTCGATTCCTTGAGCGTTAATTGGCGGATTACTTTTATGTTCAATCAGTGGCAACCGGTCAAACGAAGCAATTTGCCTTTACTTTTTACATTCGGTTCAGAATTATGACCGTCCGGTTCCGGAAGCTGAATATCCGGATTAACAAATAACTTTACTGGGTAGTAGTTTCATTTTGTGATAAAACCGTCCGTAAGGTGAGGTTTCTGGAGTAATGGAGTCCGGACTAACGAGGTTCCACTGTATATGTATTTTTTACATGTGTATATTCACCATCCCACAGACCGAATACCACATATATGTACCATGGTCTTTGACATACCACTCCAGGGTTTCTGCCAGATGGTAAAATGGGTATGGTGCCATACCGAAATATTTTTGCAGATTTTTTTTTTTGAGTTAACCTTTTGACAAAATTAATTGTTCTTGTCATTAGTCTGTATGATTTTCTTAACCCTGACCCTAAACTTAATCCATTTTCTTTCTTGGGGAGGCCCCCAATACCCCCCCCCCCCCCCCTTGACTGTAGTTGCATTCAATTCCATAGCATCATACCCAAAATTTTCTTTCTGGCAGAAACACTGCAGTCATGGTGCACTGGCTGGGCCTGTGCTTATAAACCTTTAGAGTCCAGACTCAATCTTTAATGACGTCACATGCATGCAGTTTGTATGGCATTGTCATGACATTACTGTCTCAGACTATTAGAGTCTTGAGTCTGGACTCCAAAAGGTTTTTAAGCACCAGGCCTGAAATGAGAAATTGCCCACAGACAGTGACAGAGGTAGGAATTGGTGAACTGTAAAAAAGAGGACATTCAGAGGGGTCCCGGAAATTCTTGAAATCCTAGGATAAAATCTGTGCCATCTGACACATTTTGGAGGAAATAGGATGATTAAAGTGCGGGGAAAAACGCAATGTTCCATGAGAGGAAAACAGCTGATCCGAGGAGAATTCCCACCCGAGTGATCGATCCTGCGATAAACATCCATAGTTGCAACTATAAACCAAGTTTCATCAAGTCAACACTGAGCTGAATGCAAAACTTGATGCTGTGGCAGCCATCGAAAAATTAAAATCTGTATCTCGCCTTTTTACTTTGTAAAGGAAGGAAGGAAATGTTTTATTTAACGATGCACTCAACACATTTTATTTTACGGTTATACGGCCTCTGTTACACCAGTTGTGGAGCACTGGCTGGAACAAGAAATAGCCCAATGGATCCACTGATGGGAATCGATCCTAGACCGACCAGGCATCAAGCAAGCACTTTACCACTGGGCTACGTCTTGCCCCCGGACCCACAGACAGTGATCGATCCTGCGATAAACATCCATAGTTGCAACTATAAACCAAGTTTCATCGATCTAGGATTTATGGTTTGTGAATTTTTTTTTTATCTAAACACAATATTTTAACACTGAGCTGAATGCAAAACTTGATGCTGTGGCCGCCATCAAAAAATTAAAATCTGTATCTCGCCTTTTTACTTTGTAAAGGAAGGAAGGCAGGAAATGTTTTATTTAACGACGCACTCAACACATTTTATTTTACGGTTATATGGCGTCAGACATATGGTTAAGGACCACACAGAGATTGAGATAGGAAACCCGCTGTCGCCACTTCATGGGCTACTCTTTTCGATTAGTAGCAAGGGATCTTTTATATGCACCATCCCACAGACAGGATAATACATACCACGGCCTTTGATATACCAGTCGTGGTGCACTAGCTGGAACGAGAAATAGCCCAATGGGCCCACAGACGGGGATCGATCCCAGACCGACCGTGCATCAAGCGAGCGATATACCACTAAGCTACGTCCCGTCCCCACTTTGTAAGGGATACAAAAATTACGGGTAAAATATACATACATCTCTGTGGTTTTTCGGGCGAGTCGAAGTGTCTCTGTGGAAGTCTGGACCGGGACCATGACGTCCCACTACTCTCTGGTCTATGAGGTTTCGACACCGACGAAGTCCCGAACAACCTCTGCATCCGGAGGACCTCTCTGGGAGGCTTAGCGACCGTGTCTACGTACGCAAGTTGCACTTTCTTTGCTGTGTGAAACAAAAGAAAGGAATGTAGTGTTTTAAAGACATACCAGCACATTGTTTAATAATTAAAGTAAAAGTTTGTTTGGTTTAACGACACCACTTTTATGTGAAAGTTGCAAAAACAGTGGTCACTACTGTATATCTTTGCCTATAAGTCGAGTGTTTTTCATCAAAATATTATTTTATAACTTAGGGAGTCGACTTATAAGGGGGTCAGAATATTATAAACAAAAATATTAGAATTTTTGGGAAAGGATTGCAAGTTTTTTTTCAGTTTTTTAATTATCCCAGTGTTTATACTCAAATGTGTTAATCTTACAATTTAATTTTGGTTATAAAATGTATCATGGAAAGACGATACATGCTAAGACAAAAGTCCACGTTATTAAAATACCAATCATCACTAATAGCAAAACGAGCTACAAGGCAATATTGTTTATCTTTCACATTTCATTTCGACTTATTTCGTGCTTATATCCAATTAAGGTTCAAGCATGCTGTCCTGGGCACACACCTCAGCTATTTGGGCTGTTTGTCCAGGACAGTGGGTTAGTTTTTAGTTGGTTAGTGGTTAGTGAGAGAGAAGAGGGTGTAGTAGCCTTACACCTACCTATTGAGCCCTTAAGAACTCGCTCTGGGTTGGAGCCGGTACAGAGCTGCGAACCCTGTACCTACCAGCTTGTAGTCCGATGGCGTAACCATTTAGCCACCGAGGCCAGTATCTTTCTCAAGTGAATTGACAACATCAATTCATGAGTGCAAGATAAACAGAAATGCTGAGTAGTGAGTTAGGTATTCTACTACCCATTATCAATATTTATCATTTTATGGAAGATTTTTAAACGATTTTATATAGATCTATTTTCCATATAGACAGGGTAGCACATACCATAGCCATACATAAATATTATTTTCACCTTCACTAATTTGCTTGTTAACTGTTGCTGCCATTTTGCCCTTTAATCGTTCAAATTTAGCTTCTCTCTCATCAAAATTTCTCTGAAAAAAAAAGTCAACAAAAATCATGTCATTATTTTAAAATGTTCATTCCACACATACATGTAGCTGTTCAGAACAATGGAATTCATAACTGAAAACCTACAAATCTAATAAAATACTAAAGCCAAAAATCTTGTAACATACACATGTACATGTGATAAACATAAATGTTGGTGTTACCATCCATGCTAATGAAATTTGTTTTATCAATGGTCAAATGTGTGTATGAAGTTTTGTAAGAATTATGCACTGAAGAATACATGTAACTAGTCATAGTACTTGACCTACATATTAAAAGATCAAAGTGCAGACCTGTATGGCAATCAATGGATTTGAAAAACAAAATTTTTGGTACTTTGTTGATCCAGGCCCGAATTTAGAAAGCCTATTTACATGTATGTTTTACATACGTTTAACTACATATATTTATAATGCTAAACACCTGCATTTAAGAAAAACAGGCTTCGTAAATTCGACACTTAATCTTTTATCATGTAATGTAGTCAGATATCAGCTTCATTTGTTTGTTTTTTAAAGCTGCACACCCTAGTTTCACCCCGTTTAGTTAATCTACAAACCTGTAACACATTAGGATAAATTTACAACAGAGTGAAGCAAGAATTTGTGACATTAAAAGAGTGAAATACCATTAAAAATAGACTAAAACTCGACTCGATAACTGTTACTTCTCAGATGCACGTGCGTTTTTAAAAATAAGAAAAAAAATATTTTGTGATATTAAAAAATACCAGGATGACCAGAAACACTTTGGATGTACGGAAATGAATAATCTAAACAATAAAATCTAAGTAAGGTACGATTTCAGTTATCAAAAAAGGCTCTAATAGTGAAACATTTGCCTCAGTGTTTAAAAACTAGGTTTTGTCACTTTTAAAGATTGTCATACCCTTTTTCTTTTCTTTAAAAACCCCCACAAAAAAACAAACAATGGCCTTGCAAGGAAGGAAATGTTTATTTACGACACACTCAACACATTTTATTTACGGTTATATGGCATCAGACATATGGTTAAGGACCACGTTGATATTGAAGGAGGAAACCCGCTGTCGCCACTTCATGGGTTACTTTTTTTCGATTAGCAGCAAGGGATCTTTTATATGCACCATCCCACAGACAGGGTAGTACATACATGTACCACAGCCTTTGATATGCCAGTCGTGGTGCACTGGCTGGAACGAGAAATAATCCAATGGGTCCACTGACGGGGATCGATCCTAGGACGGCCGTGCATTACCACTGGATCGAGTGCTTTACCACTGGGTTACGACCCGCCCTCAATGGTCTTGCATTGCTAAATTACTGTGAGATGCAAATAAGCTGCCAAAAATACATATAAAATGAAAATAAGTTTTTTTTAGAAATGAATCCGTTATATTAGAAGGCGTCGTGGCAGGCCATCGGTCTACAGGTTGGTAGGTACTGGGTTCGGATCCCAGTCGAGGCATGGAATTTTTAATCCAGAGACCGACTCCAAACCCTGAGTGAGTGTTCTGCAAGGCTCAATGGGTAGGTGTAAACCACTTGCACCGACCAGTATTCCATAACTGGTTCGGCAAAGGCCATGGTTTGTGCTATCCTGCCTGTGGGAAGCGCAAATAAAAGATCCCTTGCTGCTAATCGGAAGAGTAGCCCATGTAGTGGCAACAGCGGGTTTCCTCTCAAAATCTGTGTGGTCCTTAACCATATGTCTGACACCATATAACCGTAAATAAAATGTGTTGAGTGCGTCGTTAAATAAAACATTTCTTTCTTTCTTTCCGTTATATTAGAAATGAATCTGTTATATTACCAGATACAATTCCCTCCAGGATTCCAGTTCGTCTGGCTTCGACATGCGGAAGTCTCTCTTACAGTGCTGTTCCCACAGGTAATCTGTACTCTCCAGAAAATGCTAAGAAACAAAGGAAAGAAATATTTGTTTAAATATATAGTCTTCTTGCCCTCTGGACAGGGTTATGCAGCTTTTGCACGGTGCTAGAAAAATATGTCTGACCCTAAGGATAGATAAATCTGTCCGACCCGAGGGCTAGATGATTTCTACATGTGTGACGTCATAACTCATGTTTTACGATGACTAACGTCATAACTCATGGTTTTTAAAATTCTGTTTGCCATTTCACGTTGTATCATTGTTTTAAAAATATTTAAACAAATTAATATTTTCAAATTTATATTTATTGGTAAGTTGAACATTACGTATTTATGTCATTGCATAAGGTGGACTATATTTTTCTGCGTATGATTAAATGAGTTTGCAGGTGAAATGTATACGAATTGTTCTACAACAAACAAACCATAACTTACAAAATTAATGTTTTGTTACTGTAATTAAATGGGAAAGAAAAAGAATCAATCACCATTGTGATGTATAGATAAGACAAATCCAACCCTCGGGAATAAATGTTTTTGTCCTTCGGATTGGAATAGCCTTATCTATACCTCACAATGGTGATAGATTCTATTAACGGGACATTCCCGAGTTTGCTGCAATTTTTAAGATATTATCGACTATAAAATACTTTTTTAACGATTGTAATTCCATATCAAATACATTTTTCTGCATAAAATATTAGTGGCTGTATATTAAACATGTTTCTGATCGTTCTAATATATGTACTAGGTTAAATTTAATTTTATTTCCTAAAAAAAAAAAAATTCGTGGGTACTAAATTATTTGATGACAAAATCTAGCGTGGGTTTCTTACAAATATTAAGACAACCAAAAACACATTGAATATACAGACACTGATATTCTAAACCAGAAAATATATTTAATATGTAAGTCTGATCGTAGAAATATTTTATTAGTGGAAACATTTTACAATGCAGCAAACTCAGGAATGTCCCTTTAATATGTATTGGGAATTTTTAGCATAGAAATTGGGAAGTTTTAGTGCCACTTTCATTTGGGAAGGGGACTATGTTCAGACCCACACAACGCAGAAGTCATGTTTAGATTTTATATAGATCTGTTATCGACATTCTCAGAACATTTTACAGTCTTCACTCAGGGCTCGCGCTGTCGGTAGCCAAATTAGCCATTGGCTAATTTTTACAAAAAATGGCTAATAAAATTTGCAAGTGGCTAAAATTTTGGCTAAGCCATTTTCTGTCTTCTGATGTGAACAAACGGATACATAATCTATCCGACACCTCAAACATAATAATACTACCAAATATTCAATTAGCGTAATAGCGATCTCGCAACCGGTAACGAGAAACGGTGTCATGCAGAATAGGCCTACAGCGTAGGCCTTATGTTTGCTTATTTTAATAATCACGGTTATTAATTTTAACGGCATGCATTCAACATTTTTATGACAGCAATGTCTGGAAGATATGTAACTTGTTATTTTTAATTTGTAAAATCTTTGAACCAAAGTAATAAAAACAGACCGACAATGCGTGTAAATTTGAATACACGTGCCAGTTCAGGGCCAAAAGACATGCAGGCCATCTCAAGTCTGAGTTCAGCCAGACCGAGCGAAAACAAAACGTTCGTTAGACTGGTTTGTGCGCTTCACGTTAAACCAAATGGACACGACGAACACCAATCAAATAGTTCGCGAACGTTAGGAAGAACGTTCGTTGGCTGAACTGAGGACAGCTCTCGGTGCGAATATACGTCACGCTTCAGAGTCAGCTGACACCCGCTGACACCTAACTGCAGTTTTTGTTTATTCCTTTGTCTTTGTTAGTTTCGTACCCATGGTCGAGAGCACGCATGCAGATCGCGATCGCCGGACATTATACAAATTGCAGTTAAATGTACACTGAATAAAATTAGTTTACAGTAGTCCCTAATCATATTTGTTAGATCATTTTAGATATAAATTTGTAAGATTGTGAGGTGACATTTAATAAGTTAGCTGGATTTTAAAAAGACCCTAAATTTTAATTTTATTAAAGGATTTGTTGTTGGTTTTTTTGGGGGTTTTTTTTAAATAAATGGAGTATACTGTGGTGAAGTCGGCATTTTCAGCTGAGATATTTTGTAAGCAGAAATCACAACAAGCATTTAACACGACACTGAAATCAACAGCAACAACATGGCACAAATTATGAAATCGTTTGGGGTGGGGAATTGATGAGTCACTTAAAAAAAAAAAAAAAAAAGTTATTCAAACTAACATAAAGATTGCTATTTAAAGAAATAACGAGTTCTATATATAAAAAAAAAAAAGCTCTCAAATTTCTATTTGGGAAAAAAGGAAGAAAGAAAAAACACCATCCATAAACATCCACCCACCCCCATATTTCTGTATGTTTGTAAAAACTCGAAGTAATATATTAACTGTCCCTACCCCCATTAAGGTTTTGTTATTCCTATTTATTCCAGTTTGTACACAATTAGCTGAAAAAGATACATTTTCATATTCATATATAAATACTCTATACAGTACTGCGTAAAACAAATTTGGCTAAATCATTTTCAATATGGCTAATAAAAATTCCATTTGGCTAATATTTTGGCTACAGGTATTTTTGATCCAGGGTGAGCCCTGTTCACTATTAGTAAAATCAATGACCAAATGTTTGACATCCAATAGCCGATGATTAATATATCAATGTGCTTTAGTGGAATGAATGAATGAATGTTTAATGACACCCCCAACACAAAATTACACATCAGCTATTGGGTGTATGGTGCTCTAGTGGTGTTGTTAAACAAAAACAAACTTTATCTTTGTATACTTACAGGGTTATTGTCCTCCAGTGAATAAAGCTGAACCGCTGTCGCTTTCTCTACTACTGGTTTCAAAATGTCAAACGGTATCCCACCAACAGAGTCAATACCTGAAACAAATTTATATTCCTGATTATCCGATTCATACTCAATTTGGAAGGCAAAATTCAAGCATTTTTTAAGCACTTTTCACTGTAAAATTACAATTTTCAAGGGTTTTTGCATTCACAGTATTCAGTTAGTAACACTTGATCTCGTAAAAAAACCAATTAAATATGAAAATATTGATATTCGTACAAAATATTTTCTTTGAATATTTTAAAATATAAAATAAAGTAACAAAATAGGACACAAACTTAAGGCACTTACTGTCAATGTGGTCGATCAAGACGCCCATACAGATATCAAACAAAGACTTCATTTCTGAAAATATCAACACAATTCATCAGAGAAAATTTTGTTTAGTTTATATTACTTGGAATAATAACTTTAGCGGTCTGGGTTTTTTGTTTTTTAAGAGAATGGGACAAACCCAGTGGTAAAGCATTCACTTGATGTGCGGTTGGTCTTGGATTTCGAATTCTAGCCAGTGAACAACAACCAGTATATCAACGGTTGTGGTATGTGCTATCCCTTGCTACTAATGTAAAAATGTGGTGGGTTTCCTCTCTAAGACTATATGTCAAAATTAATTAATTAATAAATCAATATGCTCTAGTGTTGTTAAATAAAACAAACTTTAGCTTCTTCTTTTTTATATGATGCACATACATGGAGTTTAGTGAAAACAGGCATTCTGAGAGTACTGCTAAAGCAATATCACGGCCTGATACAGCAGTAACAGCTGAAATAGTAATTCACCTGTGGCAAATGCACACATGCATGATTATCTCATCTACTATTTATCTGTAGCATGCGATTCTGTTATAGTTTAATTCCCTACACTGTAAAATACATAGGGGCGGTGTGTAGCCCAGTGGTAAAGCGATTGCTCGAAGCGCGTTCTGTCTGTTATAGATCCCCGTCATTGGGCCCCATTGGGATATTTCTCGTTCCAGCCAGTGCACCATGACTGGTATATCAACGGCCGTGGTATGTACTACCCTGTCTGTGGGATGGTGCATATAAAATATCCCTTGCTGCTAATCGAAAATAGTAGTCCATGAAGTGGTGACAGCGCGTTTCCTCTCTCAATATCTGTGTGGTCCTTAACTATATGTCTGACGCCATATAACCGTAAATAAAATGTGTAGAGTGCGTCGTTAAAGAAAGAAATGTTTTATTTAATGGGATCTTTTATTTGTGCTTCCCACAGGCAGGATAGCACAAACCATGGCCTTTGTTGAACCTGTTATGGATCACTGGTCGGTGCAAGTGGTTTACACCTACCCATTGAGCCTTGCGGAGCACTCACTCAGGGTTTGGAGTCGGTATCTGGATTAAAAATCCCATGACTCGACTGGGATCCGAACCCAGTACCTATCAGCCTGTAGACTGATGGCCTAACCACTACGCCACCGAGACCGGTAGTGCGTCATTAAATAAAACATTTCTTTCTTTCTAAAATACATCTGTGAGATCCTAATTTTTCAAACACTATCCCAAACCTTCCCTCACTCCTGCTGTCCTATATCCAGCAGGTTCCGTTTGTTCTCTTAAAAGGACATGCATGCATTTCCTTTGCCCTGCTATTTAAAAAAATACCCCCCGGCCATATTTTACTTCCTATTTTGAGACCTGAATATACATGTATGTCCCTTCCCGGCACAAAAAACCACCATTACAATAACAAAATCTGAATGACTGAAATTATATATATATATATATCTCCAGTGAAACATGTCCTAGTGGCCACCTGCCTTAAGTAACCACTTTTTTCACTCCCAAACGATTTATAAGGTAAATGCACCTGTAAGAAGCGGTCACCTGTCTAACGCGGCCAGCGGCCATCTAAATCGGATCCCAAGTCGCTAAAATACCTGTATTAAGCGGCCACAGTAAACGTTTACTATTATATAAAAGGGATATTTTAACAACAGCGATAAGGTGCAGCAAATAACCGATCATCACACCTTCAGGAATACTAGTACCCGTTCAGTCCCGACATCTCTACTGTGTGTCAATTAAGAAACTATGACACTGGAAGGCATCTTATTGCCTCTGGGCAGCCTACATTTGACATTTGTAGATTAACGTACTATGAAAATACACCACATGAAGTAGGAAATAAATAACTAAATGGAAAAAGAAAACAAACTTGTTGCAAACAGTTAATTTAATTAATTCCTGGTGCATTTTTTCTTGTAGAGGCAACATGTCAAATGTTGATTTATAGTCCGTTAATTAGCAGCACAAAAAACAACAAATGTTTTAAAGACAAACTACGTGGCAACCTGTAATCAGCGGCCACCTGTCATCAGCGGCCATTTTTATCAACTCAATTGTGTGACAGCTTAAGACAGGTTTGACTGTATATAAAGAATAACTAGTTAATGACATAAGATATTGACTTTATCCTATGAAGTTCAGAATGGAATTTTTTTAACTTGGCCTGAACAGGATAAGGCCAATATCAGGGCTCGAAATGCAGTGTTAGTACATGCTGATTTTTTCGTGTACATGTAACTTTTAAAACTGGGTGCACGCGGTGCATGCTAATATTTTTCAAGTACTGTGTATTGCGTATACTAGTATCCTGTTGTCTACCAGATTCAGACTCAAGTTGTTGAATTTTGCGTATGCATTTCGTAATCTGTTCGCCACATGAAAATGATAACTTTTATCTTATGGGCGCATCCATTTTGTATTCCATAATCCTACTTACAACAAGTCCTTTCCGTGAAATATATTTGCGAAAATTGCCGGCAATATCTCAGTTATATCCGTGAATGGTATTAGGGAAGGTGGTCGAGACCGATTTTGGGGTATCCACGCGCATAACACAGTTGTTGTCGTCACTGACAAATTGAACTCCGCCAGATCTGTGATCAATACAAAGTACCGTAACTGCCTTGAACATTTTCGACCTCAGATATGGGCACTTGATCAGATGATTGTGAACGTGCAGATGCGTTACTCGCGTAGTTGACTCGAAGTCAGCCAGTGATTATTTCAATCGCAACTTCTCGTCAAATTCCGTAGGTTAATTTATATTATACCAACAGATCTTATCGAGTTAAAAAAGTTGATAACTTGCTTAATACAAAACACAAATATTCATACGTTTTTGTAATAGGCTTATTATAGATTTCTGTAAGGTGTTTACGTTGGGTGAAATTTTCAAATTTGATCAAGAATCAGTAATAAACGCAGTTGTATAACATTCCGGTACTGTTAATAAATAAATATAGGTATTGCCGAATAATTCCGAATAGCTTCGTATAAAAAAACCCATGAAGTTGCCTTATTTTTGGTGCATGCAGAATTTTAATGGTGCATGTAACTTTTTTTTCAGCATGCACCTGGTGCACGTAGATTTTTCTTTTCATTTCTAGCCCTGCAATATCCGAGGTTATTAACTACTTATTATTTTTATTCTGCAATCCATCAGACATTAAGGGGAAAACTATCATTTCTGTTATTTTACCTACATTGTGCGATGACTTAGAAGTCAAATGAACAATTTTTGTAAAGCATCTATGCACGTGAAGTCACATGTGTGACGTCAAAAGTCATAAACTGCTAGTATACGTTTATGACTTTGCTTTAATCTGTCATCATAATCTGTCAATAGAAACAGTGATTGGAAGATAAAATATAATATTTTATATACAATAAAACCACAGACCTGTACAAATTTGTCTCTTTCCAGAATAAACCTGGGTACGGGCGTATGCCTTCTTTGTAAACTTCAGCGAATCATTGTCTTTTTCTGAAATAAAACAAAACATACAAATGAAAGCTCATGGTTGTGAAAAGATATTACGTAACTTTTTCTCTTTTTTTTAAAGAATTATTATTGTTCTGTTCTTTTTATTTTTCAATTAAATTATTTTAGGTTTTTTTATGGTCTCAGAGGAAAAAGCAACACAAATTCATTGAAAGAAAGAAAGAAATGTTTTATTTAACGACGCACTCAACACATTTTATTTACGGTTATATGGCGTCAGACATATGGTTAAGGACCACACAGATTTTGAGAGGAAACCCGCTGTCGCCACTACATGGGCTACTCTTTCCGATTAGCAGCAAGGGATCTTTTATTTGCGCTTCCCACAGGCAGGATAGCACAAACCATGGCCTTTGTTGAACCAGTTATGGATCACTGGTCGGTGCAAGTGGTTTACACCTACCCATTGAGACTTGCGGAGCACTCACTCAGGGTTTGGAGTCGGTATCTGGATTAAAAATCCCATGCCTCGACTGAGATCCGAACCCAGTACCTACCAGCCTGTACCAGCCTAACCACGACGCCACCGAGGCCGGTCACAAATTCATTGAATGAATGATGTAAGACATTTTCATAATATTCTGAGATATTATACTGGACGGGACATAGCCCAGTTGTAAGGCATTCGAGGAGTGGTTGGGCTAGGATTGATCCTGTGCATGTCGTGGTACGTCTGTTGGAAGGTGCATATACAATCTAATTAAAATTACAAATTAAAATTAAAATTAGTGATTTGATTGATTTCAACTTATTTTCGTGCTTATATCCAATTAAGGTTCAAGCACGCTGTCCTGGGCACACACCTCAGCTATCTGGGCTGCCTGTCCAGGACAGTGGGTTAGTTGTTAGTTTGTTAGTGGTTAGTGAGAGAGAAGAGGGTGTAGTGGCCATACACCTACCCATTGAGCCCTTAAGAACTCGTTCTGGGTTGGAGCCGGTACCGGGCTGCGAACCCTGTACCTACCAGCCTGTAGTCCGATGGCTTAACCACTGCGCCACCGAGGCCGGTTTGTGATTTGAAAACATTCCGTATTATCCTGAGGGTATACGACATGTTTCACTGGCATGACTCTGCAAGTAAGGTTTTGATTGGTAGACATGAGCTCCAACTGGCTGCTGTTAGATCCACATGTAATAGTGGAGCTAATTTTAATTAGATTGGTGCATATAAAAGATCCCTTGCTACTAATGGAAAAATGTAGCAGGTTTCCACTCTAAGACTATAAAGCAAAATTACCAAATGTTTGACATCCAATAGCCGATGATTAATATATCAATGTGTTCTAGTGGGAATCGGTAAAAAACAAAACAAACTTTAATATTATAATTTTCAAAACCAAATACTATACAAAACATTTACAATATCATGATCTTCTGCGTTAAAAACTACAGGCCTGTTTTTCTTAAATGCAGGTCTTGTACCACTAGAGTACATTGATTAATTAATCATCGGCTACTGGACATCAAACGTTTGGTAATTATGACTCATCATCAGAGGAAACCCGCTACGTGTTTTCTAATGCAGCAAGGGATCTTTTATATACACTTTCCCACAAATACGAAAGCACATACCACGGTCTTTGACCAGTTGTGGTGCACTAGCTGGAACGAGAAAAAAATCCAATCAGTTGAATGGATCCACTGAGGTGGTTCGATCCTGCGACGCAAGCACCTCAAGCGAGCACTCAACCGACTGAGCTAAATCCCGCCCCCGCAGGTGTATAAGCATTGTAAATGTACCGCATGTTGTTACACGTGTATAAGACATAAAATGCTTTGTAAATTTGACATACATACATGTATAAACTATACATGTATATATGTACCTGATTTATTGTCATCAATCTGGTTGTGGTTGTAGCGCCATGGTCTATAGTGGGCCTGCGTGTCCGGCAGATAGCACAGAATATCATTTTCCGTTATCTTCATCTGAAACATCGAAGGAACACATTCGTAGTTCTTAAAGAGACATTCCTGACTTTGCTGCATGTAAAAGTAAGACTAATAAATTATTTCTACAATTAAACTTACAAATTAAATACATTTTCTGGTTTAGAATAGCAGTGTCTGTATATTCAATGTGTTTCTGGTCGTCTTAATATGTGTAAGACGCCCAAACTGGATTTTGTCTTACGGTAATAATTTCGTACATACAAAAAAAAAAAAATTAGGAAATAAAATGAAATTTAACCTACTACAAATATTAGAACAATCCGAAACACATTTAATATACAGCCACTAACATCTTATGCAGAAAAATATATTTGATATGTAATTACAGTCGTTAAAAAGTCTCTGTTACAGTGTTAGTCGATAACATCTTAAAAATTGCAGCAAACTCAGGAATGTCCCTTTAAAATGTTTACAAGCTATATCAATTTTATTTTAAGTTAGCCCTCAGTTTAAAATATGCATTAGGACATTTTTAGTAGAGAGATAAATGTATGTACGAACATCTCATCAGCTATTTACCTTGTGATTCTGTTATATTAGATTTCTATAATGCTCTAAGATCTTCATGTATACATCACAGAAGCTCTTTCCCTTATCCCATGCTGTCATATTTTCAACTGACCATAATTTTTCTTGGCAGGTTATTTTTCTTGTTTAAATAAATAACTGCAAGTCATATTTTACTTCATATTCCGAGCAGACCTGTCTACCCTCCCAGATTCCGCGGGACTCTCCCGGTATTTGATCAAATATCCCGCTACTCTGCACAGGAGAAAAAAATCTCCTGTTAAATGACATTTTTGTAAGCATAAACATAAAATAACAGCAGGCCATATTTTACTTCATATTCCAAGCCCTGAAAACACAAGGTCAGTTCATAGGGTTTAACGTGCACATTCAGAGCAAGCTGTTGTGGTGCACGCCTGTCATGGGAACAGGTGTCAACCCATACCTGTTCCTCCATCGTGGACAGGAAAGGATTTGGGGTGGGCGAGAGGGACTGCCTGTACTGGCAAGTGCAAAAGAGCATCAGCTGCCCGACCAGGGTCGGTAGCGGGTGAGACATTTTTTGGTGCTATTTAATTTTGAACGCCTCGTAGGATTTAGTCCCAAACATAAAAGATTGCACCGTTTTTACAAAGTAATTTGGCACCTAATTCGGAACGGTTCACCGAAAAGAAATTGGAGCTATTTGAGTGAATTACCTGTTTAGTAGGAACGGGGACGACAAAATCTTCACCCGCTCTCTTTACGGACACACCATCATCTCGCGGAAAGGAATTAGAGTTATCTGCCTTGCCTTCAGTATTGGCTTTCTTTGTCACTCTGAACTTGTCATGAAGGATTCCCGATTTATCGACACTTTTACTCGATACCTTGGATTTTTTACTAGATGTCGTCAAGTCGTAACTTAAAAAATCATCAAACGACATCGCACTCTCATCCTTGGAAACTTCATGCTTTCGTTTCTGCTTTGGTTTTGCAAACAAGTCCAATTCGGTTTCGACATTAGAATTGTTAAAGTCCGATTCAAAATCTTTGGTTTCCGACTTCTCCCTATGTCTGTCGTGTTTAGACACATGTTTAGATCTCTCTTCTTTTACAGTACTTCCTGAATGTTTAGAATGTTTATGACTTCTTGAAGAATTTTTCGCCGAATTACAACTCCCTTTTGATGAAGTCTTTGAGACTTTCTCTTCTCCATCGACACTAAACAAATCAACGACATTTTCATCCACATGTTGAAGTTTTTTAGCCTTCTGCGATGAATAACTATGACTGGAAAGTTCATTTTCATCTTCATCAGAGCTCAGAATACTCGCATACATGTCATTTTCTGAAGTCTTTGATGAAGTATCTTTTGAAATCTTCGCCGTTGATTTGTCTGCCGAACCAGAGACTTGAGAATTGGTTTTCGAACTGTGATGCTTCTCTTTGCTCTTCGAATCGTTCTGTGACGAGTGTTTGACAGTTTTATCACCGTCTTTCACCTTCTGTGAAGAGTGAACCGACTGCTTTGACGTCTGACTGTCTTCTTTTGACTTATATTTAGAAGAACCAGACGAACTGGAATATTTTGTGCTTTTAACATCACTGCTCTTGTGTTCCGATTTGTGAGATTCAGATGTCCCAGAATGCTTTGTACTTTTAGCAGTTTCGTGTTCCGATTTATGAGACGAGGAACTAGAAAGCTTAGATGACTTGTGACTACTTTCATGTGTGGGCTTACTCGGCGACGTAGAACTTTTAACACTTCTGTCGCAATCCTCCGACTTACTTGATATTTTTTTCACATCTTGTGACGTAGAATACTCAGAGGTTTTAGGTTTCTCTTGATTCCTCGACTTATGTGATGACTCCTTCCTGGTTTTGTTCGACAATGAATGTTCAGACACCTCTGCAATTTTTTCACGATTCCCCGACTTATGCGATGACGACTGTTTCACCACACTGTGCGACAAAGAACATTCCGATATTTTATCATCGCTGACATAACTTGAACTGCTGTTATTGTAACTATTTGGTGAATTATAAACTGCATACTCATTCTCGCTCAAATTATCTGGTTCATCATCACCTAAATAACTTTTGGTTTTGGTTGAAAGACTTTTACTAGTGCTGTGCAGAGGGGAAGAAAAATGTTTTGCTGAATTTTGCTTCACTGGAAGACAGTTAGCGATATCACCAGAATCACTTTTTGTCGAAGACTGCTTATCTGAGGAACGGCTACTTTTATCACTACAACTAATTTTTGATGCACTATTTTTATCACGAGAAGAGGAACTTTTTTCTGGTTTAAGTTCATGTGTCAATGAACTGGAACTATGTTTTGCCGATGAGTGACTGGAACTACTTTTTTCAGAACTATGTTTGTCACGTGAACCGGAACTACTTTTCACAGAACTGTGTTTGTCATGTGAACTGGTACTACTTTTCACAGAACTATGTTTGTCGTGTGAACTGGAACTGGTACTACTTTTCACTGACCTATGTTTGTCGTGTGAACTTGAACTACTTTTCACAGAACTGTTTTTATTACTTGAACTATGTTTATCAGCAGAACTTGATGACCTTTGCTTCTCATGTGACAAGTGATCGCTGTGTTTTCTTGTGGAACTACTTTTCGATTTATCACTGTGTTTACTACTGGATGAAGATTCCTGAATTTTATTTTTTCTATAAGAGTCAGAATGAGACTCAGTCTTTGGAGACATTTTCTCATAGTCTGTATTGTTCTCATAACTACCGTTACTACCTCTATCTTCATCCTTTTGATACTCCTCTTCTTTTTCTTCTTCCGCTGCCGATTCATCATTATTTACATGCACAGTTGTCTCCCCTGAATGACTGCGATCTGTGGATATCACTTCCTCCGTTACTAAAGATTTCCACTTTGAAACCAAGCCTTTCGCCGTTTGTCCAATTTCACCATCCGTTTTTCGGAAACTATTCACCACTTTGCCAATTCCGGTATCCTGAAAAATATATACATAATTGAAAAAGATTTTATTTGATGGACAGAAGGATAAACTGATGAAGAGATGACGAAACAAACAAGACACTGTCACAGTCGTAAAATTTAGATGATGTAACTTGAGTTAAAGCCAGGCCAAGCTACTAAATGATATAGGTCATCATTTAGTAACTTGTATTGATGCGTAGGAGGACAGTTATAATTTAAAAGCTAAATTGAGTTACCGTATGTCACTTGGCCCATGTTTTCATCACTTTATAAGGTGATTCAATACCCTGGCTTCATATATTAGCAACAACTGACTGTACTGTGTTGTTTGTTTATTATTGTGCAATACATTCTAAAACAGTTTACACACATGTAAAATGGTATTTGCATTTTGCACACTTCCAAATATGTCAAAGAAAAGGGCACAGATGGTGAGACCTCATACAAATCAGACAAACCTTTTCATTGTCATAAAATTATCGGTGAAATACGCTTTTTTACCAGTACTTTTGCTACAAAAATATGTATGAGATACCTACTAAAGTTGTATCTTAAATGCAGCAGAATGCAGGAAATGGCATCTAGAATTCAAAATGCTCCCCCGGACCCCCCTAGCACTCCCTCGCTTAGCGCGGTCGACATCCGCCTCCCCAATATTAATTTGCTTCTGACGCCCCTGTACTTTACTGTAAGTTAATACAATTTTACTAAATAATAGTAATAATCAGATATGTCACCTAAAGAGGGAGATAAGAGCTTAAAAACACTAACATTGGGGGTTGGGGGGGGGGGGGGGCAGGATATTCATATTCACAAAATAGACTTATCTGCAACATTTGACCCAAAAAAAATTCACTAGCCGTCGGGCATGGCAATAGTAGTTATTTACTAGCCCAACATTGAATATCACTAGCCATGGGAGTGAGGCTACCATAATCTACAAGCTCTGCATAATAAAAACAAGACAAAAAGTGCCACAACTAAGTGGTTATGGGTTTGAATGTTTTGAAATTGGAAGCTACATTTGATGTACCTCAACAAGGAAATGTTTTATTTAACGACACACTCAACATATTTTATTTACGGTTATATGGCATTGGATATATGGTTAAGGACCACACACAGATACTGAGAGAGGAAACCCGCTGTCGCCACTTTATGGGTTACTCTTTTCAATTAGCAGCAAGGGATCTTTTATATGCACCATCCCACAGACAGGATAGTACATACCACAGCCTTTGTTACACCAGTTGTAGAGCACTATCTGAAATGAGAAATAGCCCAATGGGCCCACCAACGGGGATTGATCCTAGATCAATTGCACATCAGGCAAGCTCTATACCACTGAGCCACATCCCGCCCCGTATTTTAACAAATTTTAAATACTAGTTCTCTAAAAGAATTTATTTTATATAACAGGTTGTCAGATTTCATAGAAACGGTCATTTCCGGTACTGTGTAGGTAAAATAATGCAACCGAAATTTCATTTCCCATGATCAATATAGAGTACGACTATTCAACGAAAATAATATATAGGATTATTATATTTTAAAAACAGTTTCCGATGGGTTTCCGTGATCACAAGGCACGGAACCGATAAAAGTGTTTCCCATGAAATTTGAAATCCTATGGCCTAGCTGATATAACTTAATTATTATAACCACCAATGTCCTAGATTTTAGGGTACGTAATGTTTACCCTCCATACCCTCTGGCAGAAACCCTGCCATCTGATGACCATATAAATGATGTCCAAAGTTTAAGCATGAACAGGAAATGGGTTACGGAATGCTAAGCCTAGAATTGAACTAAAGGATTGGTAGTTCTCACAATTTTTGAAGGACTGCAGATTTGTGTGAGTTTTTTTTTTTACCTGAAGCAGACTAATGGTCACTGGCAGAATTGCAAGTTTGTTGAACACCAACATAACCTGAAAAGAAGAACAAAACAATGTATATGTACATGTAAATTTATAAAAACTAATCTTTTTTCTCCCTTTTTTGCTTTTTTTGTTATATTTAATATATTTACTGGTCTTCCTAATGTTGACCCCCATTGGTGGGCCCACTGGGCTATTTCTCTCGCTCCAGCCAGTGTACCATGACTGGTAGATCAGGGCTAGCTCGCCAAATTCGCCAACTGCGAATTTTAAACACAACTGGCTAATATTATTTTAATTTGGTGAAAGAATTGCATGTAATAATTGATATTTTGTTGAAAATATTTGTGGGTTTCTGCAATTTTTGGCATTTAATAGGTTATTTGGCAAAATTTTCTACATAGCCAGAAAGAAAGAAAGAAATGTTTTATTTAACGACGCACTCAACACATTTTATTTACGGTTATATGGCATCAGACATATGGTTAAGGACCATACAGATTTTGAGAGGAAACCCGCTGTCGCCACTTCATGGGCTACTCTTTCCGATTAGCAGCAAGGGATCTTTTATTTGCACTTCCCACAGGCAGGATAGCACAAACCATGGCCTTTGTTGAACCAGTTATGGATCACTGGTCGGTGCAAGTGGTTTACACCTACCCATTGAGCCTTGCGGAGCACTCACTCAGGGTTTGGAGTCGGTATCTGGATTAAAAATCCCATGCCTCGACTGGGATTTGAACCCAGTACCTACCAGCCTGTTGACCGATGGCCTAACCACGACGCCACCGAGGCCAGTCTATATAGCCAGAGCTAGCCCTGTAGATCAAAGGCTGTGGTATGTGTTATCCTGTCTGTGGGATGGTGTATATATAAAAGATCCCTTGCTGCTAATCGAAAAGAGTAGCCCATGAAGTGACAAGAGCAGGTTTCCTCTCTCAATATGTGTGGTCCTTAACCATGTACGATGTCATATAACCGTAAATAAAATGTGTTGAGTGCGTCGTTAAATAAAACATTTCCTTAATTTCCTCCAGACAAATTTACAATTACCGGTACCATATTTTAGATAAAGTAGTACCATAACCAAAATTTAAACTAAGTACAGGTGTGTTACTAAACATACACATACATTCCATTTATGAACATTGCAAGCAAATAAAAAAATAGTTTTTTTTATCATAGGTTGGGTGGTTTAACTGGTTACATGTTCTACAAGTACAAATGTAGATGATCTACTGAACCATATTTTGTGGTTTATTTTCATTTTTGTCTGGGCTTTGTAAGTATTGGGGGTGGGGGAATTCTGTCTTTTATTCAGTGTCTTAGTTTTTGTATTGGAAGCTGGGCATGGAGTCATTAAGAACATTTATTTCTTGAATAAATAAATCTGAAAGTGAAAGTTAGCAAAAAGTATTTTTGGAATATGCCATTATATGGTTGATGCTGTTCATGTACAATAAATGAATACGCTAACAAATTGGGGGAATAGGTACACGTATCTCAAGATTATATTTAAAGTTTTTTGTTCATTCACACCTTATCAATGTCTGGATCAGACGATAAATAATATTTATATTTCTTTAACTTATGTTTAATGTCCGCCATTGCTGCTTCACACTTTAGCAAGGGCAAATAACTCCGTTATTTTTTAGATCGAACATGCTGGTTCTAATAGACCAAATCAATTCCTATTGCCGATAATGTTAACGTTTATTAATAAAACTGATATAAGCAGCGTATCAACACACCCAGGAAGTACAGCAATAAAAAGTATGGCACCTCACATCTAATCTTCCTGCAAGAAAATGTGGGGTCACATACCATTTAATAGATTTAATTAATATTTGCACAGGTCTCGAACTTTGACACGAAACTCTCTTTGGGACTATGCAACCTATAGGGTTACACACCACATCTTTTTAAATGTGTGGTTTGTCCATAGTAGGCCTACTATACTGTGGAATTAATGAATCAATCAAGCAGTCATTCAGTCAAACAATACAAATGGATGGACTAATGAATAAATAAATAATTAAATGAAAAATACAAATTGATCATTAATCAGTTTAAGCATGTTATTTAACGATACCAGTTCTAACATTACGTTTCCAAGGCAACTTTTTGTTAAACTGTCTCAACTCATTATATAGATAATTTCACAAAGCATGTGGAAGTCGTATGAGTGGATGATTGTTAGATGAAAACTTATTTTTGTTATGAAATATATGTACGTAGTATGCTAATGCAAATAGAGGTCAGCGTTTATATGTTACATGCATTCGTTGATATCAACTGGCAGAAAAACAACAACCCCACTTTAGCAATCCGAGTGAATTGTGGTGTGATCAGTGCAGAAAAAAACCCTCCATATATTATCATGTTTTTGCCCACTTAAGGTTCAAACATGTTGTTCAAGGTATGCACTTCATCTCCCTAACTTCTCTATCTCTAGCAGGGCCGTAGCTAGGTTTTTTTTGTGGGGGGGGGGGGGGCAACTGAGTAGTTAATAGTCTGAAACTCCTTAAACGGTTAAGAAGAAAATTTTCTTTAAGTTTCTATAATGCTTTCCGATTTTTTTAGTTAAATGGTGATGCAATGCCTTGATTAAGTATATCCATCTTACCAACCAGCTGTTGTGTAGGCATAGTTTGCGAACTTTGACGAGTCCTGTAATCACTAAATTCTGATCGTGTTATGAGCCACATAATTTCAAATAAAGGATTGATGCATGCAGTTATTATTGGTTGAATTAAAAACAAATCCTCATATCAAATCCTAGATCATACCACAACCCTTATTTCATCTGTTAGTTTCCTTCAGCTGTCCTTTGGGTTTAAAGGGACAGACCCTAGTTTCAACCCGTGAAAATTAACACTAAGTTTATTTAATTTACTAACCTATAACACATTTGGATAAAGTTACAGTTGAGTGAAACATGAGTCTGTGACTTTGAAATGGTGAAATACCCTCTAAAAATAGACTAAAACTCGACTCCATAACTGTTACTTTTCAGACGCACATGCGTTTTTAAAAATACGATAAATGCATTTTGTGATATTAAAAACACCAGGAAGACCAAAACCACTTCGAATGTATGGAAATTGACAATCTAAACTATAACATCTAAGTAAAGTATGATTTTAGTTATCAAAAACGGTTCTTATAGTCAAAAATATGCCTTAGTGTTTAAAAACTAGGGTATGTCCCTTCAATATTGCCATTCAGGAGGGTGAATGGTGGTCATGCCTGACATTCTTGGAATGCATTTTGTCAAAGTAACAAACTGTGCTGATTTGAGAGTGCCGAGGGAAGGGACATTTCTAATTAATGGCATGGGTGTGTGTGTGCTATACAAGTACTATGAAGCTCAGACAGAATAAACCTATCGATAAGTAAATACATGTACATAACTATACAATACCATCAAAAGATTAGATATATGTTGAAAGAGAGTGATAGAGGGTAAAATAGATGATGGATTACTGAATGTAACATTGTTTAATCCATATCTGTGACGTCACACTATTGTTCAAGACATAAATTATTTTTCAAGAATCAACAGCTGTGAAACAATGCAATTTGAACGTTTATGAGTTCAGGTCAGGAATTCTGTATCATCAAATGAACATGTAATTTAAACATTATAAACCTGATACTAGTGATAGTAATGTATTCTGGCGGAACACAACGAAGATTGTCGGAAACTAAATCGAAAATAAGAGGTTATACGTTTAGCACGTGCATCACGCTTAATTCCAGCTATCCACTGCTGAAGTTTTCTTGACCGAATCGTTCAGGTTAGGTCCGTAAGGATAGTACTGTTTTGGGATATTAGTTTTGCAAATATTATTTGCCATTTTAACCAATATTTTAATTAAAAAAGCTCAAATAGAAGTTAATTTAGCAGTTACGTAATTTTTTTAAAATGAATAATGGATTAAGTTGGAGAATGCACTCGGAAATGTTGATTCATGAAAAATTATTATCTCGCTCTCGTGAATTATTTTTCACTAATTTACACCTCCTCGTACATTATCCATTACAAATTTACGTAATCCAGCCTCTGAACTGTTCAATGGCCTGACTATTTTCATAGTTAAAAGTAAAAAAAGTTTCATTCATGAAACGTATCACCATTATCATGGTGACATGTATCCATTCGTAAGGCTGTAAATGAAGATAGAATTATCCATCTTAGTCACTGTAGGCTGGATGAGATGCTGGATTGAGAACAAAATGTACCTCAGTGGCAGACTGTTTGGTTTGTTTATAACGACACCACTAGAGCACATTGATTTATTAATCATCGGCTACTGGATGTAAACAAATTGATAATTTTCAAATATAGTCGAAAACCCACAACATTTTTGTTATTAGTAGCAAGGGATCTTTTATGTGCACCATCCCACAGACAGGATAGCACATACCATGGTCTTTGATTTACTAGTCATGGTGCTCTGGCAGAAATGGGAAATAGCCCAATGAGCCTACTGACAGGGATTGATCCTAAACAGACTGCGCATCAAGCAAGCACTTTACCTCTGAGCTATATCCTACCCCTCTCAATGGCAGAATGTTTTCCCAAGAAGCAATAGGATGCAGGATTAATCATCTTCCAGGGCTGCAGAAATGGAAAATATTTCACTAGCCCTCCAGACCAGAACCAACTAAAATGTACTAGCCCACCAGTATTTCTGCTAGTTCGCCAGCCCATAGATAAAAATATTATCGTTTAACAATATTATAATATACACTTCAAATGATAGATATAAATGTGACAAAAACATTATTAATAAGTCCGCGACTGGTATATCAAAGGCTGTGGTATGTGCTATCCTGTCTGTGAGATGGTGCATATAAAAGATCCCATGTTGCTAATCGAAAAGAGTAGCCCATAAAGTGGTGACAGTGTGTTTCCTCTCTCAATATCTGTGTGGTCCCTAACCATATGCCCGACACCATATAACCGTAAATAAAATGTGTTGAGTGCGTCATTAAATAAAACATTTCCTTCCTTCTTTCCAGTGATGGACTCGGTGGATAAGATCAGGACTGGGGTATGTATAACATGCTTACCGGTCTATCTCATCTTGTTTCAAGCACGTTTGTGTGGACAGATGAAATATCTATGACATAATGCTTCATGAATGAAGCTTCACCTCCTCTTAAACTGTTCAGTTTAAACCAGAATAACCTCAAAACCGGACGGTTCTCATGGCAGTGGCGGATACAGAAAATCCATTTAGGGCCCAGTGACATGAGGTGGAATGCCAATGGAACTTTGGGGGAGGTCTGGAGGGGATTGTAAAAAAAATGAAAATTAATATATAATAAAATTACAATGGTTGTAAAATTTAGGGGTGGGCCCAGGCCCCCTCTAGATCAGCCTCTGCATGGTCCCTTTTTAAATATCAGCAGGTGCGGATCCAGGATTTTTTAATTGGGGAGGGGGGGGGGGGAGGGGTTCAAAACCCATTGTAGTTTTTAAAACCTATTGTAGTTTTTAAAAATAGAATTTAAAGGTCCTTGACAGGTGGATGGGATAACTTTGCATTTTTGAGTATTCTGTAATATACATGTATATTGTTTCACCAAAAATGGGGGGGGGGGGGGGGGGGGGGGGGGGCGGACCCATTGGACTCCTGCCTGAATCTGCGCCTGATCAGTAGAAGGAAGGAAATGTTTTATGTAACGACGCATCAACACGTTTTATTTACGGTTATATGGCGTCAGACATATGGTTAAGGACCACACAGATATTGAGAGAGGAAACCCGCTGTTGCCACTTCATGGGCTATTCTTTTTGATTAGCAACAAGGGATCTTTTATATGCACCATCCCACAGACAGGATAGTACATACCACAGCCTTTGTTACACCAGTTGTGGAACACTGACTGGGACGAGAAATAGCCCAATGGGTCCACCAACGGGGATCGATCTTAGACCGACCGCGTATCGCTGGGCTATGTCCCACCCCTTAAAGAGGTTGGATTGCACCTTCAACAATCTGTACTGGCCTCGGTGGCGTCATGGCAGGCCATCGGTCTACAGACTGGTAGGTACTGGGTTCGGATCCCAGTCGAGGCATGGGATTTTTAATCCAGATACAGACTCCAAACCCTGAGTGAGTGCTCCGCAAGGCTCAATGGGTAGGTGTAAACCACTTGCACCGACCAGTGATCCATAACTGGTTAAACAAAGGTCATGGTTTGTGCTATCCTGCCTGTGGGAAGTGCAAATAAAAGATCCCTTGCTGCTAATCGGAAGAGAAGCCCATGTAGTGGCGACAGCGGGTTTCCTCTCAAAATCTGTGTGGTCCTTAACCATATGTCTGACGCCATATAACCGTAAATAAAATGTGTTGAGTGCGTCGTTAAATAAAACACTTCTTTCTTTCTTTTCTTTCTTTCTTTCTTTCTTCAACAATCTGTCATTTTTATTGTCCTCCGTCATTCTCTTTCAACATTTTCTGATCAGCTAGTCGAGACAAACACTGACACAGTAAACTCAGAAACATTTTGTATCAAATTTATTAATCACAAATGTACATAATTTACATTCAAAGATCATTGCAAATAATATCTACAGTATTTAAAAATATTCAGCTTGGAATGATAATATACAGATATGCAATATAGAAAAAACCCAAATGTATAAAAACAAATTGGAGGTATATGGAAAATATATTTGCACAAAACTGGAATGAAATCAGTTGTGTAAAATGACATTCTAAATGATGTAAAACAGTTCTAGATACATGTATGTACATTTTAGTTATCGTTGAAACTACATGTAGCTCGGTGATATAGGATCATAGATTCGTTCCTATTCCGGATTTTTCTTTCTATTCCAACTATGGTGTATCAAAGGATAATGAAGATTCAGTGTCTATGAGTCAATTATATATATTAAGCAACTGCTCCAAAAGGAGTCAAGACCATTGGTTAAGCAAGGGTACATGCCCTAGGGGTGGCCCACATGGTCTAAGGGGTGGGTCTGTAAAACCAATCACCTTTAAATAAAACAAATTTGCAAATTTAAATAGCCACAGATCAACCCTTAAAAAGGCCAGAAAATTTCATTGTGTGTCTTTCAAAGGTCAAAATGTCTCCCATAAGTGGCTTCAATCTAGTTGCTATGTCACCCTCCCTAATTCGTCCCACAGACGTGTTTCACACCTCGGGCAGACTCTCTCTAGCATGGAGCAAAACCAAATAAATGCAATTACGTAAATGAGCAATCAGTTTGAAACTACATGCATTTAACAATTTAGAATACATGGAAGCCATGCCCCTCATCACACACACACACACACCCCAAATTTTATATATGCCTGTCGCTACTTAATATTAACATTACTCTCGGAGACAGTGTGGTTGCCCCACTTAATGTGGATTTCCCCCAATATAACATCCTGACTACCAAAGCTGTCCATCTTAATATGTTTTGGAAGAGTTTATATGGAGTTTTGGCAAACAAAAGCAAACCACTATTGAAATGTTTATTTCTAAAATTGATATTAAATAGTAGCAAATGGGGACAGATATTTAATATTTACATAATTATGTCATTGGCACTTGCTCCGTGGTAGTAAAACAATTACTGAGCAGGTAGTACATGGATGTATCATTTGTTTTTATAAGATCTGCAACAGAAATAAGTAAGATCAAACTTCAGTTACATTGACAAATGAAGAAATTTACAAACTGATGAATAAACAACATAGTACAACAACTGGAGTAATTATGTACAGGAAGGCAAGTAAATGGTTTATACATGTAGCGAATGTAAACTGTATTAATATTGTGACGTGTTTTTTTTGCGAATGTATACCTTAGCACATGTTCGTGACGTGTAAATTTCGCGAATGACCGTTGACAGCTAAAAAAAATAAAAAGTGGATAAAGACAGCTCACTGTAATTGTTATAAAGTTACTGTCTGTAAATCAATATTCTGTTATCCTACATCAAGCAATTGTGCCTGGTACAGAGTCTATAGAGGGGATTAGGCCCTACCCACCTCACCTGTATTAGAATCACAACTCACAGCTTCAGTTGTTAACTGTTAACACCAAACGATTAGTCGCCATCGATTGAAGTTACATAAAACAATTAACGATTAGTCACCATCAAGGAGAGCTCGTGTATAGGCTGTGCCTGTTGAGTGAATCTTTTTTTGTGAATTTTATTGTCAATAAAATATTTCAAAACAAAACAAATTACTTTAAGCACACTTCAAACTGGAAAATAGTGCGTGCGTATTAATTTCGCGACATAAGGTTGGACGCGAACGACGCGAAATTTATACGCACGCATTTTTTTCACGGTTTACAGTATATGAATTGACTAAAGTTACAAGAACATATTTAGCAAAAGTCTTAAACTAATAACAATAAAATCTGTATATGAAATGTTTAGTAAGAAAATAACATTCAGGACCACAAAAAAGTATGTACTAGTAAATGGACTTCCATGTTAAATAAATTTCACAGGAATATGGGGTTTTTTTTTCAAAAAATTTCAAATTGCTTTGTTATTTTATATGTATAAACAGATCACAAACAGGAATTTAAAACATTACAATAAAACAACAAACCTGGAATTCTAATAAGGTCATAATTAAACAATTTCTACTTACATAATGGAATGTCCTGATAATACTTCTGTATTTTAATACTAGTAATACCATCTAAATAGATATCACATGGCAATGTGAACACAGTTTTTGATGAAGGCTTTTCAAATGTACAATTGTAATTTGTTTATATAATAACTGTCATTTTTTTGAGAATTTTTTGATGTATAACAGTCACAAATTGTATAGTCATGTAGCATAGATAAGTGATTTTAGACTAAATTTGTGACTGTTGTACATTGATAAATTTTTAAAACAAATTATAAACACTTATATTTACTCTAAAATACACACAAAAACAGTTTCGAATGTCCTTTCCATGATCTGTTTTACGTAATGACGTCCCATTTGACATAATGAGATTATTTCTGAAGTTTATCGAATGATAACATTCTGGGTTTTTTAGTAATGTCATCCAACCAGAATACCGGTAGATACACAGGTAAATTGTATTACTGCAGAAAGTGTGTAATTATATTTTAATGAATTAATAATCCAATTTAACAACATTCTGTCAATAAATCATGCATAGTGACAATAATGTGGCATCTCATTGACATTTAAAGAAGGGGATTTATATTATATTCTAATACCAGGTACAGTAATTGTTAATATTTACTACTTGGTAACTTGGGGAAAATATTTATGCAAATGTACAAATATGAGATGGAAACATAATGCTGTATTAACAATGAATCATATTCAAGTGATCAAAATTATAACAGCACAAAATCAATATAAAACAGAATGGTTTTAAAAATATATGCATTTCATCAGTGTAAAGTGAAAAATAAAAATAATAAAACGTGTGTGCACCAAATGTCACATCAAATACACACATGCTGTATTAACAATGAATGATAACAATTCAAATCATATACATAATATATTGAACTCCATTGAAAACGCACCACCCAATGTTCAGTTGTCGTATATATATATATACATATATACATATATACACATATACATATACATATACATATACATATACATACATACATATACACACACATACATATACACACATACACATATACACATACACATATACACATACACATATACACATACACATATACACATACACATATCTATATTGCTACACAATATACAATAACCCTAACCCATACATACAATTTTTTGTTTATTTAATGCCTACAAGAAAACATCTAGAAAAGCAGTTACATAAAACCTGTTAAATGTATTATTATTTCTTTTCTTATCCTTTTTCATGAATACAAATCTGTCTGATGCGTTTTAAATGAAGTTCAGTAAACAAAGGTTTTACAAAATTACAATCATTATAAATAATGTATAACTTTCATCGGGGTGCATTAAAAATAAAAACTGTCTGCCAGGATATGGGTGCATGCATTAAACATGCAGATTTGGTGAACCCATCTAGTATACTCGTATAATGTTCACTTGTATTAACCGGATGACACTAAATGACAGAACACACACACACACACTGATCTCAATTTCAGCTTTTTGTAGGATGACAAGAGATCTGAAAACAAATTGCAATTAACCTGGTTACTTAACTAATTAAATAATACAAATTTAATACATGTGTGACATATTATGCAGATTTAAACCTTGTCTGAATTTTTTTTTAATTCTGGTGTCTCAGAGCTGGAGTAATAGGAGGAGGTTATTCGCAACAACCATCCCACTTTTGGCCACCTGAATATTAAAATGATTAAAAGTTTAAATTATATTGTCTCAGGATATATTTGATAAAAAACCCAAAAACAACACACCCCACAAAAAAAACCCTCAGCCTACCTCTTCCGAAAAAAACAAAAATGTCCTCCAAATAGTAGTGAAGTTTTCAATTTTAATTATTAATAATTATTGATATTTATTGCTCCCAAAAATCACTGACATGAAATTCAAAATAGTAATGCACTTTTCATTCCCATACTTAAAAAAACTGACCATTATTTTATATACATGTATGACTGCATTATAATTATCATCATCAGTTTGTTTCAAATTGATCACCTGATTATCTAACCCAGTACACACATGAAATATTCATAAATTCAGAATAGGAATAAACAGCAACTTTAAGACACTTTTTTTTCAGTTGTTTTTTTTCAATCAAAGGAAGGAAATGTTTTATTTAATGTTCAACATTAGCACTCAACACATTTTATTTACGGTTATATGGCATCAGACATATGGTTAAGGACCACACAGATATTGGAGAAAGGAAACAGGCTGTCACCACTTCAAGGCTACTCTTTTTGATTAGTAGCAAGGGACCTTTTATATGCACCATCCCGCAGACAGGATAGTACATACCACAGCCGTTGTTACACCAGTTGTGGAGCACTGGCTGGAACGAGAAATAGCCCAATGGTTCCATCGATGGGGACTGACCCTATACCGACTGCATATGAAGTGAACGCTTTATCACTGGGCTACATCCCACCCCTCAGTCAGTATCAAAGCAATGTCTTGATACCTAGGCGAGACTTACAAAAAAAAAATGAAAAATTACAAACAACTACATGTAATTAAATCAGGTTGTTGAAAAGATTTTTGTTTATGTTTGTTCCAAATAACATTAAATATCGTGTCAACCTTGC
Source organism: Gigantopelta aegis (assembly GCF_016097555.1). Classification (NCBI taxonomy): domain Eukaryota; kingdom Metazoa; phylum Mollusca; class Gastropoda; order Neomphalida; family Peltospiridae; genus Gigantopelta; species Gigantopelta aegis. Next base: position 20,378,537 of record NC_054705.1, read on the forward strand.
AAATGTAATAAATATTATACAATTTGGAATTAATTCATTTATGTTTCGGTGGACAATAATATACATATAGTTTAAAGGTATAAAAATAAAACATAGTTAGGGTAAAATAATTGAAAAAAAGAATAGAATAATAGAATAATACCATTAAAAAACAAATGTGCATTACAAAATTAAAAAAACAAGAGACATAAAATGATCCATGTTTGTGAAAATCATGAAACGAAAATGAAATTGTAATAAAACAAACATGCAATAATACTACATCTAGAAGTAACATACATACAAAAGATCTTTATAACCACAGAAGACAAATCATACATGTTGCATTACTACAGGGTGTATACTACCAAATCAAATCCCATAGACGACAATAGGAACATATGTGGCAAAAACTCCTATCTGCAGTGTATCAATCAACCTAAACACCACAGTTATAAATACTATGAACCCTCACCCTGTTAGTGAATCAGAAAAAATTAGGGGTCAAGCTGCTAATTTCAGAGATAATAGGTAGCGTCTATGACTACCCTAGTTCCACACAACATTGGAGTACCTTTTTTTTTACAGGCACCCCATATTGTTTCAAGCACAAGGCTACTTGACTCAGTGGTACTAGATGAAATAAAATTGCATACATGTTTTGACTGGATGAAACTAATTTTGTTTTTACAACCAACACACTCACATTCATCACCAATCACAGGACTTGTGGTGTTGAACTTCGCTATAAAAAAATTTGGTGCACCTCAAACTTTGACCCAACCGGAAGTTATTTGGTTTAGTACTACCTACGTTTAAAATTATTTTCATAATATCATGTTTTCATCCCGGTTGTGAAACCTGGTATACATAGTGAAACAAAGAAAAATCTGCTTCCACTTGTCAGGCTTAAAATAAAATTCTACAAAGCAGAGTGAAGAAATGGCGACAAAAGGAAAAGAAGAAAGGTTTACAAGCAGGGAACATTTTGTTCTTTACCATATCATCATAATTCTCTAGTTTCACGTTTCATTCTGATCGTTAAACAATTATAAAGACGTTAAATAGTTGCTAATGAATTTTCTGAAAGATTAGCAAAAGCCACTAGTAAAACATTTTGTGAAGTATATTAATAGTTGTTTTTGACCGACAGGCTGGTAGGTACAGGGTTGAACCGTAATTAGATATAAGCACGAAAATAAGTTGAAATGAAATGTGAAATATATTAATAGTTGTTTCAGGGCCGATGGGCGAGTAGTTAGTTTGTTTTGTTTAACAACATCACTAGAGCACATTGATTAATTAATTGTTGGCTATTGGATGTCAAACAATTAGTAATTATGACTCGTAGTCATCAGAGAAAACCCACTACATTTTTTTCTATTGCAGAAAGGGATCTTTTATATGCACTTTCCCACAGACAGGGAAGCACATACCACAGCCTTTGACCAGTTGTGGTGCACTTGTTGGAACAAGATGGTGAGTTACTGTAAATTCCGTTATCTTTTGTGGGCTTGAATGTTTGTGGTTTTGCTAAAAAAAACCCACATTTTATTGAATACTTAAAAATGTGGATTTAAAAGGTGGTACCGGTATCTAAAATTCATATATTATATTCTTGTTATGTTTTTAAATTCATTAACTGCACTATAGCGTACAAATGTCATGACAATTACACCAGCACTAATGATAGTGATTTCACAAAATAATTTTTCAACAAAAATATCAATATTTACATGAAATTATTTTGCCAATTAAAATAAAATTTTATAATGATTTTCAAAATTCATTATTGGTAAATGTGGCACATGCCAGAGCTAGCCCATTGTTTAGTATGCTATATTTTGTAAAAAGGTCATTTGTAAAACATCGAGAGATCTTAATAGAGACATTGCCTGCTGATGCAGTAACTTAATAAATATTTTTTTAAATAAATTTGTAAACAAAATGTTCCCCGACAAGTAAGATAGCCATTTCTGAATCTCACCAATGATTTGAGATTTTTAATCAGCAATTTGTTTGTCTCCAGTCTGCGAGGTATTGGGACGACGCTTTTTCCTCGTATCTGAAAACCATCAGAGTAACAGGTGATAATGTGATTTTATTTTCAAGAGATGGAGAATACTAAAAGAGGGCCCCATTACATACCATTTATCTGACAAGTTGTTTCCTAATTTATTATTCACATGGTTCAATATAACAGAGTTAATAAAAATCATACGAAACACATGTGTAATAACAAGTGTGATGACTTAATTTTAGGAAGTGACGTCATAACATGACGTTGTTTTCTCCAGTCCTAGCTCAGACTGTGCATGTAAAATATGACGTCATTTCGTTGCCTCCTTCAAGTTGTGGTTGAATCATTTTGAGACGGTCCTTGTTATTCATAAAAAATAACAACAGTGATATGGATAAACAGAGGACTCATCATGAGTATTTTTTAATATGGAAAATATGAACCGAGTCGTATGTTACTCGGTATTTGTCGAGGCTCTGCTGAGACAAATACTGATTAACTAGACGAGGTTGATATTTTACATATTAAAAAACATGAGTAGTGAATTCTATTTATCCTATAACACTTCGAAAATAACATTTTAATATAATTTTTTTAGTAAATCACAGTACTAAAGTCACCGTCATCAATAATATGACGTCATCACGATTAGTACAGATTAGTTTGACGTCACGCAGTTTAAACAAATCTTTTTTGTACTGATTTTACAAAACTGTGCTGTGGATAATAAAGAATTATTACTCTTGTGTGTGTGTGTCGTACTGATTTTACAAAACTGTGCTGTGGATAGTAAAGAATTATTACACTTGTGTGTGTGTGTCGTACTGATTTTACAAAACTGTGCTGTGGATAATAAAGAATTATTACACTTGTGTGTGTGTGTCGTACTGATTTTACAAAACTGTGCTGTGGATAATAAAGAATTATTACACTTGTGTGTGTGTGTGTCGTACTGATTTTACAAAACTGTGCTGTGGATAATAAAGAATTATTACACTTGTGTGTGTGTGTCGTACTGATTTTACAAAACTGTGCTGTGGATAATAAAGAATTATTACACTTGTGTGTGTGTGTCGTACTGATTTTACAAAACTGTGCTGTGGATAGTAAAGAATTATTACACTTGTGTGTGTGTGTCGTACTGATTTTACAAAACTGTGCTGTGGATAATAAAGAATTACTACACTTGTGTGTGTGTTGCACTGATTTTACAAAACTTGTGTCAGGATTTATGTATTATCCTCGCTCTGGCTTGGGCAATACAAGAACCTAACACTTGTTTCATAAAATCATTATGACACACAAGCTCGTGTAATAATCTATATGTACATGTACATGTATCCAACAAGCAAAGAAGAGTTGGATATGTTTTAAGCATCAAGTTGTAAAATAAATGGTATCTAATGTTCATAAATATCTTTAAAAAAAAAAAGAAAAAAAAGAAGTCTTTTCCTTGCAAAAAATATTTATGTTTCTTGCATTTGCAGTCAACTTAATTATTTGTCACAGAGCAGTCAGGCTCAGGATAATTATAATTATTATTATTATATCAAAGTGCATTCAATTTTGGTTATGCTTATTTCATTGGATGGTATGGCTTTGACATCAGCTTTGTGACCATGTCGTATTTCTGGCTCTTTAACTAAAAGACTGCATGAACTATATTCAAATTACTTGTGATCTAACTAATCTAAATGCCCAATAAGACATGTTATAATGTAATAACTGATACAGCTGCCTCTTGGATGGAATGAAACAAAAAGTTGTAAAAGTCAATAACAACATAACGGTAAATTTTGATTTTGTCATCATCAGTACTTTTTAGTCCTCGACTTCCGAGCTAGTACAATGCAGACAGATACGATGAGAATAATCAGCAGCGTTGCCACGGCAACTAATGACCAGGTCGTGAGCTCATATACAGACGCCTTCGCGTTCTGAGGAGATGGAGTTGTTCCTCCGCCAACTGGAAAATACAGAAAATATAAGTAATGTATTTGTTATTAATTATATATCATGGTCATGAAATAAAAACATTTATCTCGCCTTCATGTAAAATTCTTTAATCTCATTGGTTGTTTGCCGTTGGACAAATCCCGTATACCCCTGTGGGCGAAGCCAAATTCTTTTATACCCCATCGGTAATTTCCAACAGTTTCCAGCCACCCCAGTTAATGCTAAAGCAATAATTAGATTATAAATAACATTAATAATCAATCAAGTATACATAATTAATTTTATTTTTACTATAAAATACACTATTTCAATACTTTTAAAAGCTGCAATGTTGAACTCGGCCACCTAATTACGGTCGTGGTGTTATTGTATTAATGCGCGATTAGCAACAGTTGGTGTTTTTTGGGTTTTTTAAAATATTTTTATTTTTTTACTACATACATTTCTGATAAAAAAAGGTTTTTTGTTTTTTTATTAATATCTGTTTCAGACAATTTCATATTACAAACATTTGAAGTTAAAAACTTGTTTATCGATGGAACTATTTTTCATCACTAGCAAGTGGTTTCGTTCGCGTCCGCGTTGTACGGCTCCGTTAATAAATTGTTAACAATTATTGTCTGGCATTATTTTGATTATTTGGCTATATGGTTTAACATGTCGGTAAGATAAATTTGTTGTAGAAGCATCACGAAGGGTATATGGCTTTTTATGTACCCTCTGTGTGTTCTTTTACCCCGAGCCGAACATAACATTGATAAGGAGGAAAAAAAGAATGTTTTCAATTTTTGATTATTATGTGTAAGTAAAAAGAATAAAAATATAGTTTTTAAAAAAGCTAAAAGAAAAACAGCCTACCTATCCTAATTGTTTTTGGCATGGTCCCAGAAATATATACGTACAGGATACATACATAGTATGCCAAAAATCCAAGATGGCATCCATAAGAGAAGGAATAAATGTTTAGTAACATCACAGCATATTTAATATTATGGCATTTTGTTATTTTATCATTTGGCCAATGAGGGGGGGAAGAGAGACAGAGACAGACACAGACAGACAGACAGACAGACAGAGAGAGAGAGAGAGAGACACACACACACAGAGGGCAGGAGAGAGACAGAGAAAGAAAAAGAAAAAAAGACAGAGTGAAAGAGAGAGCATGTTCTATGTCATCTGCTGCCAGATTTGCCGTTGGCACCAGCACATATGCAGTGTGTTCTACGATATTCGTTTTTGACTGGTACCGTTATTTGCCCAGTCCCAGTCCCAGACCCAGACCCCAGACTCAGACCCTGACCCCAGTCCCAGACCCTGACCCTGACCCCTGTCCCAGTCCCCAGTCCCCTGACCCTGACCCAGATCCAGACCCTGACCCCTGGACCCCTGGACCCCTGGACCCAGACCCTGACTCCAGACCCCAGACCCTGACCCTGACCCAGATCCAGCTCTGGTGCATTGTGCACCGTAACAAGGTTAGCTCTGGGTCTGCAGAAAATTTCGCCAAATTATCTACTAAACTTAAAAAATTGCACAAAATTATTTCGCCAAATTATCTACTAAACTTAAAAAATTGCAAAAAATTATTTCGCCAAATCAAAACAAAATTTGCCAATTGTATTTGAAATTCACAGTTGGGAAATTTGGCGAGTGGCCTGCTTAAAAACCTGAAAACTCACAGATGTATCTTCCAGACACTTTCGGGAAGTATTCCTTCCAGAAGGCAAATTCCTTCTGTCGGTAGTTGGTGAGGTTCTCCGTCTTGTTCGTGATGGACAGGTAACTGTGGTTGTACTGGTTGTAGTTGATCCACGTGGCGTTGCGGAACTCAAAGATGGGCTGGTCCTCCGGAGTGGGATTCCTGTCAACAGCAAAAGAAACGAATGTTTACACCCCAGAACATTTTTAACAGGGACAAATGTAGGATTTGTCTAGGAAGAGAGTGCAAAGGACACCTCCAGTATTTGGGGAGGGGATACATCTTTTAAAAAAGGCACCCATAGCACCCCCCACCTTAGATCCATGCCACTTTTAAAAAGGCACCCATAGCACCCCCCACCGTAGATCCATGCCACTTTTAAAAAAGGCACCCATAGCACCCCCACCTTAGATCCATGCCACTTTTAAAAAGGACACCCACAGCACCCTCCACCTTAGATCCATGCCACTTTTTAAAAAGGCACCCATAGCACCCCCACCTTAGATCCATGCCACTTTTAAAAAGGACACCCATAGCACCCCCCACCTTAGATCCATGCCACTTTTTAAAAAGGCACCCATAGCACCCCCACCTTAGATCCATGCCACTTTTAAAAAAGGCACCCATAGCACCCCCCACCTTAGATCCATGCCACTTTTAAAAAGGCACCCATAGCACCCCCCACCGTAGATCCATGCCACTTTTAAAAAAGGCACCCATAGCACCCCCACCTTAGATCCATGCCAAAAAAAGGACACCCACAGCACCCTCCACCTTAGATCCATGCCACTTTTTAAAAGGCACCCATAGCACCCCCACCTTAGATCCATGCCACTTTTAAAAAGGACACCCATAGCACCCCCCACCTTAGATCCATGCCACTTTTAAAAAAGGCACCCATAGCACCCCCCACCTTAGATCCATGCCACTTTTAAAAAAAGGCACCCATAGCATCCCCCCACCTTAGATCCATGCCACTTTTAAAAAAGGCACCCATAGCACCCCCACCTTAGATCCATGCCACTTTTAAAAAAGGCACCCATAGCACCCCCCACCTTAGATCCATGCCACTTTTAAAAAGGCACCCATAGCACCCCCCACCTTAGATCCATGCCACTTTTTAAAAAGGCACCCATAGCACCCCCACCTTAGATCCATGCCACTTTTAAAAAGGACACCCATAGCACCCCCCACCTTAGATCCATGCCACTTTTTAAAAAGGCACCCATAGCACCCCCACCTTAGATCCATGCCACTTTTAAAAAAGGCACCCATAGCACCCCCACCTTAGATCCATGCCACTTTTTAAAAAAGGCACCCATAGCATCCCCCCACCTTAGATCCATGCCACTTTTAAAAAAGGCACCCATAGCATCCCCCCACCTTAGATCCATGCCACTTTTAAAAAGGGCACCCATAGCACCCCCACCTTATATCCATGCCACTTTTAAAAAAGGCACCCATAGCATCCCCCCACCTTAGATCCATGCCACTTTTAAAAAAGGCACCCATAGCACCCCCCCACCTTAGATCCATGGCACTTTTAAAAAAGGCACCCATAGCACCCCCCACCTTAGATCCATGCCACTTTTTAAAAAGGCACCCATAGCACCCCCACCTTAGATCCATGCCACTTTTTAAAAAGGCACCCATAGCACCCCCACCTTAGATCCATGCCACTTTTAAAAAAGGCACCCATAGCATCCCCCACCTTAGATCCATGCCACTTTAAAAAAAGGCACCCATAGCACACCCCCCCACCTTAGATCCATGCCACTTTTTAAAAAGGCACCCATAGCATCCCCACCTTAGATCCATGCCACTTTTAAAAAAGGCACCCATAGCACCCCCCACCTTAAATCCATGCCACTTTTAAAAAAGGCACCCATAGAACCCCCTACCTTAGATCCATGCCACTTTTAAAAAAGGCACCCATAGCATCCCCCACCTTAGATCCATGCCACTTTTAAAAAAGGCACCCATAGCACCCCACCCCCCCCACCTTAGATCCATGCCACTTTTTAAAAAGGCACCCATAGCATCCCCACCTTAGATCCATGCCACTTTTAAAAAAGGCACCCATAGCACCCCCCCCACCTTAGATCCATGCCACTTTTAAAAAAGGCACCCATAGCACCCCCCACCTTAGATCCATGCCACTTTTAAAAAGGGCACCCATAGCACCCCCACCTTAGATCCGTGCCACTAGCACCCCCCACCTTAGATCCATGCCTTTATTTGGGGCTAGGGGCAGGACGTAGCCCAGTGGTAAGGCACTTGCCTAATTTGCGGTTGGTTTGGGATCGATCCCCGTCAGTGAGCCCACTGGTGCTATTTCTCATTCCAGCCAGTGCACCACGAGTGGTATATCAAAGGCTGTGTTGTATGTACTACCATTTGTGGGATGGTGCATGTAAAAGATCCCTTGCTACAGTGGGTTTCCTCTCTCAATATCTGTGTGGTTCTTAACCATATGTCTGACACCATATAACCGTAAATAACATGTGTTGAGTGCGTCGTTAAATAAAACATTTCTTTCTTTCTTTATCTGGGGCTACTGTAAATACCAAAATGTCCAGAGACATCTTGGATTTGATCAAACTGATAATTTAAACAAATCGTTTAATTTAACGACCAAAAAGATGTTTACGCAATACTAATGACCATTTTTAGTTATACTCACCCCCTAACAGTGAAGTTGGTCCACATGTTTATCATATACTGACTGATGTTTCTGTCCGCGTAGTCATACCACTGTCGAGGACGCAGGCCTGTCAGGTTCGTGTACGTCTCGTTGAAGAACGGGAAGCCAAACACATACTGGAGGTCACTGCCATGTCCAATTCCTGTCAAGATAACATGACCAATAAAAACATGTACATTTTGTTTCTATGCTGAATGGGAAACCAAATATGTCCTGAAGATCACTGCCATGTCCAATTCCTGTCAAGATAACATGACCAATAAAAACAAGGTACACTTTGTTTCTATGCTATGGGAAACAAAATATGTCCTGAAGATCACTGCTATGTCCAATTCCTGTCAAGATAACATAACCAATAAAAGCATGTACATTTTGTTTCTATGCTGAATGGGAAACTAAATATGTCCTGAAGATCACTGCCATGTCCAATTCCTGTCAAGATAACATAACCAATAAAAACAAGGTACACTTTGTTTCTATGCTATGGGAAACAAAATATGTCCTGAAGATCACTGCCATGTCCAATTCCTGTCAAGATAACATAACCAATAAAAGCATGTACATTTTGTTTCTATGCTGAATGGGAAACAAAATATGTCCTGAAGATCACTGCCATGTCCAATTCCTGTCAAGATAACATAACCAATAAAAGCATGTACATTTTGTTTCTATGCTGAATGGGAAACTAAATATGTCCTGAAGATCACTGCCATGTCCAATTCCTGTCAAGATAACATAACCAATAAAAGCATGTACATTTTGTTTCTATGCTGAATGGGAAACAAAATATGTCCTGAAGATCACTGCCATGTCCAATTCCTGTCGAGATAACATAACCAATAAAAACATGTACATTTTGTTTCTATGCTGAATGGGAAACCAAATATGTCCTGAAGATCACTGCCATGTCCAATTCCTGTCCAGATAACATGACCAATAAAAGCATGTACATTTTGTTTCTATGCTGAATGGGAAACTAAACACAAACAGAATTTCAGTTACATGTTCCATTTCTTAAAAATAATTAAATCCTTCAAACATTCATTTGCTGCATGTAGAATATAAAAGACTTCGAGATCTCGATTACGACATGAGAGAAAAAAATGAGGCTAAGTAACATTTATATTTATTTCATGTCTAACATACATGTAATATTGTAAAAAGTAAAGTCTGTTTTATTTAACGACGCCACTAGAGCACATTGATTTTTTATCTTATCATCGGCTATTGGACTTCAAACATATGGTCATTGTGACACTGTTTTTAGAGGAAACCCGCTGTCGCCACGTAGGCTACTCTTTTTACGACAGGCAGCAAGGGATCTTTTATTTGCGCTTCCCAAAGGCAGGATAGCACACACCATGGCCTTTGTTGAACCAGTTATGGATCACTGGTTGGTGCAAGTGGTTTACACCTACCCATTGAGCCTTGCGGAGCACTCACTCAGGGTTTGGAGTCAGTATCTGGATTAAAAATCCCATGCCTCGACTGGGATCCGAACCCATTACCTACCAGCCTGTAGACCGATGGCCTGCCATGATGCCACCGAGGCCGGTATGTAATATTGTGACAACTGATTTCAATATCACTAACGTCTGTGTAAGAAAAAAAGGAAAATAACCCCCCAAAAACCCATAATAAATATGTTATCATTTTCAACAATTTTTCCCAGAAATTATTATCTGCGAGTAGAGATTTACTTTAATTACATGTAGTTTAGAAATAATTAAGAATTTAAGAAGATTTTTTTTTCCCCGGCGAAATCAATGATATATAACAATTACAAATATTGTAAAATTGCACACCTTGTTATTATTGTTACTAACTTTTATCTGCGAGTTGATTTATTTTAATTTCAAGTTTTATAGTTTTGAAATAGTTTAGAATGAAAGAAGAATTGTTTGTTTCTTTTTCTGTGAAATCATTGATAAATAACAATTACAAACATAGTAAAATTGTGTAGTTTGTTATTATCGTTACTAATTTGCTGTCACAAGAAGATTTTAAGTGCAGCAGTTGTGTAATTAAAAGCTGATGGTTTATGCAACCCGATTATAACTGATAATAGATGATAAAATTTCAACTGTTCCAAACACTAGCACTTGTGTGTGCAACTGGGTGTGATTACCACAAACTTTGAGAAACCACCTATGGATGGTTGGTTGTTTTTATCGTTGTGTCGTGTACTGTACCTCTCCATGGCGGCAGGTAGTCGTTCCAGGATTTGTAGTTGAAGACGTAGAAGAACGTGGAGCTGTACTGAACCTGCGTCCTCATCATCTCATTCATCCCAGTCCCAAACATGTAGTCAGACATCATCTGAAAGAGAAAACAAGATTAGGGGTGAAAAAACAGCAACAATATTAGAATTCTCCAGAATTATCAGAACTACCAAAAAATGGCAGAAATCCAGTTATTTTGTAACAAAATATCTATTATTTCACCATTTTAAAATAAGGTTTGGGCAGGATGGTAGACAGGTAGATGGAAAGAAAGAAAGAAAGAAAGAAAGAAGTGTTTTATTTAACGACGCACTCAACACATTTTATTTTACGGTTATATGGCGTCAGACATATGGTTAAGGACCACACAGATTGTTTTAGAGGAAACCCGCTGTCGCCACATAGGCTACTCTTTTACGACAGGCAGCAAGGGATCTTTTATTTGCGCTTCCCACAGGCAGGATAGCACAAACCATGCAACTAGGAAAAACTCCATAATCCACCCCTGAGACTGGTAGCTAGAAGACTAAAAACTGTATGTTAGACATCAAATTGCTGTAGTTTAAAATACACTAACATTCCTCTGCGCTCCATACTCTACTACTACTCACATCAGTAAGCATCTGCCGCACCATGCTGTAGTTGGTAGGCTGTGGCCAGTATGTGTACTGAAAGGACGTGGCGTCGATCGTGGAGGCCATGTCGACAATTCCTCGGTCTTTTAGAAACTCCTTCAGGATGTTGTCGAACTGGTCAGGAGTAACTCCATCCAACAGGTTTGGCAAGTTCGCTGGAGAAATTTAAAAAAAACAACAGAAGAAAAAAACTTATATGGGAAATTAAAAAATTATTTTGTAAAATGGGTGTTATTATGGGTGTGTCTCCCAAGTATAGGGGTGAGATGTAGCCCAGTGGTAAAGCACTCGCTTGATTTGCGATCTGTCTCGTCAGTGGACCCATTGAGATATTTCTCGTTCCAGCCAGTGCACCAAGACTCAGGCTTCCCCAGGATTTTTTTAAGGCGCTTACATTTTTAGCATCAGTATAACACAAATCAAACCAAAATAAGTTAAGTGTTTGCCTTCAATCCTGCTAATCGTGCTCTTTTTTTAAAGTAATCCATCAATTCCCCACCCCCAACAATTTGATAATTTGTGCCATGTTGTTGCTGTTGATTTCAGCATCGTGTTAAATGCTTGTTGGGATGATTTCTGCTTGTAAAATACCTAGGCTAAGAATGCCGACTTCACAGTATATTCCACTTATTAAAAAACCCAACAAAAAAACGTTAATAAAATTAAAATTTACGGTCTTTTTAAAATCCAGCTAACTTATTAAATGTCGTATAAATATATATCTAACAAATATGATTATTGTAAGCTAATTCAGTGTACGTTTAACTGCAATTTGTATAAATAATGCATGTTCATTTCCCGTGATCGCGATCTCTCGACCATAGGTACAAAATTAACAAAGACAAAAGAAATAAATTAAACTGCTATTAGGTATTCATTGATGCAAACAACTATTGTTTTTCTATAAATTTACATCAAGATTTACTTCTGTATAATCAGTGTCCACAACGAAGCCTCTTGACACGGAGGTGTCGGCAGACTCTGAAGCGTGACGTATATTCGCGTCGAGAGCTTTCCTCGGTTCAGCCAACAAACGTTCTTCCCAACGTCCGCGAACTATTTGATTGGTGTCCGTCGTGTCCATTTGGTTTAACGTGAAGCGCACAAACTAGTGTAGTGAACGTTTTGTTTTCGCTCGATCTGGCTGAACTCAGCTCTTGGGGATAGCCTACATATGTCTTTCGGCCCTGAACTGGCATGTGTATTCAAACTGACACGCATTGTCGGTTTGTTTTTATTACTTTGGTTCAAAGACTTTACAAAATTAAAATAACAAGTTACAGATCTTCCAGACATTGAATTACCGTCACATTGCTGTCATACATGTCGAATGCATACGGTTAAATTAATAACAGTGATTATTAAAATAAACATCATAAGGCCTACACTGTATTCTGGATTTTCTCGTTACCGGTCGCGAGATCGCTATTAAGCAAATTGAATATAGAATATGGTTTAGCCAAAATTTTAGCCACTTGCAAGTGTTTTGGGAAGGGGGTGTTAGGATAGAAATGATTGATTGCCAACTGAACTGTACTTTTAAAAAGTGCTTCACCTATCGTTTATTCAGTTAAATGATACAGTTGATTCTGTCAATGGGCATCTTCTTTGATCGGCCTTGAAGCTTGATTGCTCGGCACGGGAATCCTGTTACGCGGGAACAGTGAGAAATATTCTGCATTGGTCTAACGAACAATACTATTGGACAATTTGACGCTTACAAACCAATGACCTTGTCAGTACTAAATATGACATCATGTATGACACAAAATGACGTCATGTAGTTTAAAGAGTTTGCGTTTACGGCTCTCTGTTTTTGTTGTTACATTTATAATAAAAAGTCATTTTAATGCAATTCCTTATAGATTTTGTAGCAGAATAAAGAGAACTTGTGTTTTTGAAAATTATCTATGAACGTGAATAAATTACAAACTTATAGCAATTCTCAGAACAGTTGGCCTTTGTGCATGTGCGTGGAAAATAAAGGCTTTTAGAGAAAATAAATAGGATAACAAACTCGGTACCAGTTATTATCAAATTTATGTCCCTCGTGAAATAATTTTCATTTGTCACTCGCTAAAGCTAACTGGTAACTCGTTTATTATCCTCTATTTAATTAAGTGTGCAGGAGAAAATCTTCAAATTCGGACAACAACAATACATGTGTTGGTGCAATTTCCAGTAAAGAGTGAGACATTAGATAGACATTTAATTTCTGCACTGTACAGCGATATGGCCTTGATCATGTATTATGGTTTTGTCATTTAAATATAGTCATTTAATTAAGTGTGCAGGAGAAAATCCTCAAATTCGGACTTGTGTAACAACAATACATGTAGATACACATGTATATGGGCAAAATGAGCTGACCTGAAAAAAATTTCACAATGTATTTCCATCATTCTAACAACAATATTAGTTGTAATTCATGAAATAAATACATAGAAATCCATGTATGCAACCCTATATAACTGGTTGGTAGTAATGCCAATATAAATAAATTTTGCTATGTAGATTTGGGCATTTTCATTTAATTTGGGGGGAAATCTGCATGCCCCACTACAAATATGGGAACCACATGCCTATGAATATAGTAGTCTCCATATATGGCGGCACAAACTTACGGATGAAGAATGATCCCTCGTCTTTAACTAGTCCTGCCATGACCTTCATGTGTCGGTGCCGACCTTGACGTCTGATGTCATCTGGGGGGTCAGGTAAGAAGGCGTAATCAACACCAAGGATGTCACCATCGACAACAGGACCCCAAGGATTGCCAACCTTTCCTCTCTAAAACAAAGAAGAAGAAATTAACCAAAAGTAAAAATAATGGTAATTATATAAACTCAAGTTGATTTTGATTTTCAATGACTTTTTACAATCCGACTCAAAATTCCATGAGTTTGAAGGATTTCGATGATCTGTATGAACCCCATATAAATATTTATATTAACAACAGCAGTTCTGCAAGTTTAAATGTCTTTCCTATTAAAATGTTTTGGTGCACTATGATGAACATTCATAGGTGCAGCTGTAAATGTTTCAATGACCTACATGTAGGACACATTATTATATACAGTTTGTGAGAAACTGATCTAAACACGAAACTTTAACATTAAACTTTAAGGCAAAAGTTGATGCCGTCACTGCAGCTGGTGGAAATGCAATACCTATTTATTACCCATATGGTTAAAAATATCTTGGCACATATCAAAGTGTTACATTCCACTAGAATAACAAGTGGGATATAACACTTCGACGTCACAAGATGACGTCATCGACTGGCGCACAACAAACCGTACCGGAACGTCAACCAAACAAGCTGAGTGATATAAATTAAGATCGATTATGGGTAATAAATAGGATAATAAACTTGCTGCCTCGCTAAAGCTCATGACAACTGAAAATTATTTCATTCAGGACATAAACATGATACGAAATGGAAGCTTGTTTCATATCCAATAATTCTCACTTTTTGACTTAATAAACGTACATGTGAAACAAAAATACATATTACAAAAAGAAGATAAATTTATCAACATTTCAATTAATATCGCTAAAGTAAAAGAAAGAAAGAAAGAAATGTTTTATTTAATGACGCACTCAACACATTTTATTTTACGGTTATATGGCGTCAGACATATGGTTAAGGACCACACAGATTTTGAGAGAAAACCCGCTGTCGCCACTACATGAGCTACTCTTTCCGATTAGCAGCAAGGGATCTTTTATTTGCGCTTCCCACAGGCAGGATAGCACAAATCATGGCCTTTGCTGAACCAATTATGGATCACTAGTCGGTGCAAGTGTTTTACACCTATCCATTTAGCCTTGCGGAGCACTCACTCAGGGTTTGGAGTCGGTATCTGGATTAAAAATCCCATGTCTCGACTGGGATCCGAACTCAGTACTTACCAGCCTGTAGACCGATGGCCTAACCACAATGCCACCGAGGCCGGTATCGCTAAAGTAATTCCAATTCACATTAAATAAATATTTAAGAAACACTTAGTCCTGTTATGATTGTAAAGTTATGTTGTGATTATGATCAAAGTTAAAGTTTGTTTCGTTTAATGACACTACTAGAGCACATTGATTTTTAAGCATTTTCTATTGGATGTTTTCACTACATTTATCCATTAGCAGCAAGGGATCTTTTATATGCACCATCCCACAGATAGGACAGCACATACTACGGCCTTTGATATACTAGTCGTGGTGCACAGGCAGGAACGAGAAATAGCCCAATAGGCCACTGATGGGGATTGATCCTAGACTGACTGAGCATCAGGTGAGCACTTTACCGTTGGGCTATGTCCTGGCCCTCAATGAACCCCTGTATAAATATTTTGATTTAAAATAATAATAATAAATTTTGAAAAACAAGTGATCAATATCAACATTTTAATTAATATTGCTACATCAATTCACATTAAATAATTATGTCAAAATCACCTATGCCCAAAATTCTTATTAATTTATGTTGCCATGATGACAAGCACAACACATTTTTCATCTCCTACCTTCATAAAGACTCGTGCTGATGCATTAACAATCTCGTCGTAGCTGCGGTACATCCGAAGACACTCGACCAAGCGCTGACTGTCGCTGGCGGGACAGCCGACTTCGTAACCAAGGGCACGTGCATAACCACGGGCATCATGCTGTGGGATCACCGCCCACTCACAGAGGTCGGAACCACTCATCATGATACCCTGCTCAAACAGGTCTGAAAAAAACCCATCATCCCATCACAAGTGTGTATATCAAACACTAAAACATTTACACTGGATTCTCGGTGACATGATGTGAAGTGACATTAGAAGGAAGGAAATGTTTTATTTAACGACGCACTCAACACATTTTATTCACGGTTATATGGCATCAGAGATATGGTTAAGGACCACACAGATATTGAGAGAGGAAACCCGCTGTCGCCTCTTCATGGGCTACTCTTTTCGATTAGCAGCAAGGGATCTTTTATATGCACCATCCCACAGACAGGATAGTACATACCACAGCCTTCATTACACCAGTTGTGGAGCACTGGCTGGAATGAGAAATAGCCCAATGGGGCTACCGATGGGGATCGATCCTAAACCGACCGCACATCAAGCGAGTGCTTTACCACTGAGCTACATCCTGCCCCCGAAATGACATTACTTACATCGTTACATCACAAATGTGTATTTATAAACAGACATTAAAACACGTATGTTGACTTCTCGGGAACACAGTGTGAAATATTTGGTAATCTTGGAGAGGAAACCTGCTACATTTTTCCATTAGTAGCAAAGGATCTTTTATATGCACCATCCCACAGACAAGATAGCACATACCATGGCCTTTGATATACCAGTCGTGCTGCACTGGTTGGAACGAGACATAGTGCAATGGGCCAGACTGACAGCACATCAGGGAAACACTTTACAACTGGTCTAAAGAAATGTTTTATTTAACGATGCACTCAACACATTTTATTTATGGTTATATGGCGTCAGACATATGGTTAAGGACCACACAGATTTGGAGAGGAAACCCGCTGTCGCCACTACATGGGCTACTCTCCCGATTAGCAGCAAGGGATCTTTTATTTGCGCTTCCCACAGGCAGGATAGCACAAACCATGGCCTTTGTTGAACCAGTTATGGATCACTGGTCGGTGCAAGTCGTTTACACTTACCCATTGAGCCTTGTGGAGCACTCACTCAGGGTTTGGAGTCAGTATCTGGATTAAAAATCCCATGCCTCAACTGGGATCTGAACCCAGTACCTACCAGCCTGTAGACCGATGGCCTACCACGACGTCGGTTACAACTGGTCTACGTCCCGCCCTTAATTAAATAATTTCATCACTTGTGTATTACACTATATTAAACACTAAAACACTTACTGCGGGGCACAATGTACACTACCCCATTTAGGTAATGTGAAATGATGGCATGTCATCACAAATGAGTATAACAAACATTATACAGGAAGGATCCAAGGGGGAGGACTGGGGGACATGTTCCCCCCCCCCCCCATTTAAAAAAAAAATTCAGATGCATTTTTTTTTAATTTGTGCTTTCAATTGGGATGAACTTTTTTTTAAATTTGGTTCATGTTCCTTTCTTCCCATTAGTCCCCCCCCCCCCCCCCCAAATATTTTCTGGATCTACAACTACCCCTGCATTAAAAGACATACACTGACTTCTAAGTGACACAATGGTAAGAGATGTTAGATAAGTCTTGACACCACAAGTGTGCATAATAAACATTACAGAGGAGGATTCAAGAGGGGACCAGGGGCCCTTTAGTCACCCCTCCCCCATGGCAAAATATTTCCTGGATCCTCTCCTGCATTTAAACACTTTCTGAATTGGGTGAGCATACTCTACATTTGGTTCCAAGGATGAAACTTTCACAACAATTAAATCCCTAATTAGCACTAATTAGAGTCTTTCTTAAGTAACCTTTCCCGCAAAATATTTTTACTTAAGTTGTGGATTTTGGCTGAATGAGATGTTCTCTAACAAGTAGCAAAGGAATTTTGGATGGAGCTTTCACAATTAAATCTGATTTTGGGGTAATTTCAGTAGCACCCCCTATTTACTCCCACACAAGATTTACTTAAGAATTGGGTTTCTGTGGTCAGTTGGGGTCCCTCTACACCTTAACCACCTCAAACCTTTTGGAATTCTCGCAACGATTAAATCTCACTTGGCACCCACACTACTTACGCTGACTTCTTGGTGACACCACAATCACATCACATTACAGAGGAGGATTCAAAATGCAACCAAGGCCCTTTAGTCGCCCCCCCCCCCCCCCCCCCCATCCCCATTTGGCAAAATATTTCCTGGGTTTGCTCCTGCATTAAAACACTTACGCTGACTTCTCGGTGATACGATGTGAAGTCCAACACTGACTGCTCCCGTGCTGTGGCCCATCAATGTGATCTTGTTTGGGTTGCCACGGAAACTGCGAATAATCTTCCGCACAAATTCAAGTGCACGAATCTGGTCCCACATTCCATAGTTACCGGGCGAATGTCTGTCGCCGGTGCTGAGGAATCCTGGGAAATAACAAATGTGATGTAATTTTAAAAAATATATATATATACTGATGATAAAAAAAAGTATGGCGAAACATTTTTATATGAAATCTTTTGTTGTTCAATAAGTTTAAGGGCCATAACTCTGTCAAAAATGGATAAATTGCCATGAACAACTTTGTTAAAAGTTTTTGTTTAATGATTGGCTATTGAGTGGCAAAGATTTGGTAATTTTTACATATAATCTTAGAGAGATCTTTTATATGCACCATCCCTCAGGCAGGATAGCACATACCACAGCCTTTGATATACCATTCGTGGTGCACTGGCTGGAACAAGAAATAGCCCAATGGGCACACCAACGGGGATCGATCCCAAACTGACAATACATCAAGCAAGTACTTTATCACTGAGGTACATCCTGCCCAAATTGCCATTAAAGTCAAGCTTGATCTGTAGCAATATATGATAAAGATTTCAGCTCAATATTTTAAGACACTGAGGGGGAAACAATCTGGAAAAGAATATGTGGGACAGATGGATAGACAAAAAGAAGGATGGAAATGAAACCTAGTCCCATCCAGGACCAAGTATTCTTGCCCACTGGACAGGTTTATCCAGCTTTTGCACAGCACTAGAAAAATCTGTCGAACTGTAAGGCTAGATTATAAGACTCCATCATATGTGGTCATGTGGGATAGAAAAAGTACACCCGAGGTGGTGAAAATGTTGACCTGGGACGAGGCTTGCCGAGTTCCATGGTTGAAATGTTCATTACCGAGGGTGTACTTTTTCTATCCCATATGACCACATATGATGGAGTCTTTTTCTCTCATTCATTCCGTAAATAAACCATTATTTTACACGAACAGACAAAGATGGCTGAACAATTAACCTTTTTATTTGACCATTTTATCGTAAATAAACTACACTGTTGTATTTACCGTGTTTGTTTCATGTGTTAAATAAGATTTAACACTACAAATTAACAAGATAACTTTTAAAATAAAGGTTTTCATAACAAAATATTAATTTAAAACTGTGTCTAATGGCCTCACGTCACTGCCTCACATTAATATGACATCATATATTACCACCGACGTCATGTTAAACGCAAGCGCGTGATATCCCATGTAAGATAGAAATTTCTTACATGGCTTTCTTTCATGTGATAGCTCTGTTCCATATACCTGAGGATGAGAGAAAAATCTGTCTGACCCGAGGGCTAGACGATTTCTACATACGCGTGATGTCATAACTCATGCTTTACAAGGATTGGTAAAGCACTCTCCTGATGTTAGCCAGTCTAGTATTAATGCCCATCTGTAGGCTATTTCTCGTTCTAGCCAGTCTAGTATTAATGCCCATCTGTAGGCTATTTCTCGTTCTAGCCACTGCACCGTGACTGGTATATTAAAGGCCATGCTATGTGTATGTGCTATCCTGTCTGTGGGATGGTGCATATAAAAGATAACTTACAACTAATAGAAAAATGTAGTGGGTTTCCTCTCTTTAGACTATATGTCAAAATTACCAAATGTTTGACATCCAATAACCGATGATTAATAAATCAATGTGCTCTAGTGGTATCGTTAAACAAAAAACAAAATTTAAACTTACCAGAATATTTCAAAATTGATTGATCTGTCAGTCAAGATTTGGGTCTTAATTTAATTGGCCACGTGATGTTGATCACTTACCAAATGTCCTTAATAATGTTTTTGTCATAATATAAATTGTTAAAAATTAATATATTGTCCTATAGGCTGGCAGACTAGTAGAAACGTTGGCGGGCTAGTAAATTGTATTTGGTTCGGATTCGGCAGGCTAGTCAGGGCTAGCTTTGCCACTTACCAAATTCGCCAATTGCAAATTTTAGGAATAATTGACGAATTTTATTTTAATTTGGCGAACAAATTTAAAGTAATAATTGATGTTTTGTTGGAAAATAACTGGGTTTTGCATTTTTTAAGATAATTTGGCGAAATGCTTTGCTCACCCAGAAATATTTCTCATTGACCAGGTTTGAGTGTAGCTTACCTAAAGCATTGAGTCTGTAGTTGATGGTGACAACCACGACGAACCTCTCGGCTAGGAACATTCCTGGATACTGCTGTCCCGACCCCATCGTCCAGCCCCCACCATGAATGAACACAAGAACCGGGTACAGCGGGGGGTTCGACGTGTCAAACTCATTGAGCAGCTGCAAAACAACACAACTAGGCATTAGTAACGTTATTTTGAAGAAACTGTTATTTATTCAAAGGGTTTTAAGTTTATCTGGATCACATTCAGACTTCGCCAATTAAGGGGGAGTTATCACTCAGTATGGTAATATCTTAAATGGCTCCTTATAATCTAAGTTAGCAGCATAGGCGTACGGATTCCCAATGTTTGTAGGGAGATTTTTGCTCGAATTAAATGAAAATGTCTGAAACTGGATAACAATGTTTACTCATAATTACCATACTACCTAACAACTATATCATAGGGTTCCAAATGAATTACTATGCACCGTTACATGGATTACAACTAATATTTGAGTAGACTTATGTAATTACATGGTGAAATGTTTTCGGGCCAGTTCATTGCCTCGGGTGATGATGATATGACCGAGAACAGGCCACTGTAAACTCAAGTACCACATGTCCACAAAATTCAGAGTGGGAGAAACTAGAACATATGATTGTGGCACAGCTGCCATGACTGTCAATCATTTCCTGCAGAATTATCCCCACTACAAGGACCAGACGAAAACAGTCTGGCCTTCAGATGAACCTCTGAAGGAGAAACTATTTGGCCCCAAGGAAAACCTGTAATGCACAGCAACATTTGTTCAAGCTACTGGGGTCCCTGTCTAAGCATCTGGAAGAATTTCATTGCCTGAACATCCCCATCATTTTTCCCCAAATGCAAAGATTTGCTCCATCTCTAGGGCCCCTGACCCACCCCATTTCACTGGCTTATGGTTAAAGGGGTAACTTAATCACTCCCATCAATTTTTTTTCATGGTGAGGTCTGCACATTTAATATTGCACACTATCTGGAACTCTCCTGTGAAAAAAAGTGTTTAAAACTTACATCTGGCGTGTAGATGTTGAGATAGAGACAGTCCTCGCTGATGTTGCGGTAGTTGGGCAATGTCTCACGCAGTAACCACAGCTGCTGTGCGCACGCTGGACGGTGGTACGTACCATCCCACGTACCAAACCAGGAGGGAGGCTCGGCGTTCTACAATGTAACATCAATAAATGAAATCATATGTAGTCCAAGAAATGTACAGGGTACCTCATAATAATGACCACATTTGTTTCATGATCACGTTGTTGACATTATAAATATCAAATTTGCCTTAAGTTGTAGCCAATTTATCATGAGTTATCTCCCTTGTCATAATAACCACATTCGTCACTAAGTCACTTTATCATGACATTGAATTTGTTGAAGCGCATTAAAATTTTATCAGGAGGATAAAGGAAACTTGTATACAAGTAAAAATATTGTTTAATAGCTATAATGATATTATTGTAACACACGACTGAATAGTATTTTATTAATTAATGCACAGCTAAATAATATTAAAAAGAACGAATAATATCTATGTAATAAAATGTTTTAAAATGCATTATTAAATCTATTAATCAAAGGGACATTCCCGACTTTCCTGCACTGTAAGATGTTTCCGACTAATAAAATATTTCTAAGATTAAATTTCCATGTTAAATATATTTTCTTGTTTAGAATATCAGTGTCTGTATATTCAATGTGTTTCTGGTCGTCTTAATATTTGTAAGAAGCCCAAACTGGATTTTGTCTTTAAATAATTTCGTAAGTACGAAAAAAAAAAAAAATTAGGAAATAAAATTAAATTTAACCTAGTACAAATACTAGAACGACCAGAAACACATTTAATATACAGTCGCTAATATTTTAAGCAAAAAAATATAATTGATATGTAATTACAATCGTTAACAAGTCTCTGTTAGTCGATAGCATCTTAAAAATTGCAGCAACCTCAGGAATGTCCCTTCAACAGACAGTCTACATCAAAATGAATTCAATGTCAAGCATTCACCGATTATAAACATCTATGATTTGTACCTGCTTTGGTTCTACACATTTACAAATAGCCATACTAACAGTATAAACATACGTTTTGGACGTTAATCCTTAACAAATCCTTAACTGAATGACTTAAGGATTATTTTTGCAATAGTAATACATGTCTGCAGGTTTATTAGAGATTGGTAATTCAGAAATCACTGATACTACTCTCGAAGAGATCAAAGAACCCAAATGGCATGTGTATTGTTAATTTTGGTTGTCCACAATGTCCCGTTCAAACCACTATAGCATCTTTATGAAATGTTGTAATGAGATATTTGTAAGTTTGGTCTTAATTTCATCTCTAATCATCTCTAAGTGTCAGAAGGAATAAATTCTGAGTAGATTAAAGATGTGCTTTTGTTACCAACAGCTTTTGATTGGATGGTGTAAAAGTTGTAGTAGCAATGGTCATTGTACCAAGGTCTGACACAATTACAATCGTTAACAAGTCTCTGTTAGTCGATAGCATCTTAAAAATTGCAGCAACCTCAGGAATGTCCCTTCAACAGACAGTCTACATCAAAATGAATTCAATGTCAAGCATTCACCAATTATAAACATCTATGATTTGTACCTGCTTTGGTTCTACACATTTACAAATAGCCATACTAACAGTATAAACATACGTTTTGGACGTTAATCCTTAACAAATCCTTAACTGAATGACTTAAGGATTATTTTTGCAATAGCAATACATGTCTGCAGGTTTATTAGAGATTGGTAATTCAGAAATCACTGATACTACTCTCGAAGAGATCAAAGAACCCAAATGGCATGTGTATTGTTAATTTTGGTTGTCCACAATGTCCCGTTCAAACCACTATAGCATCTTTATGAAATGTTGTAATGAGATATTTGTAAGTTTGGTCTTAATTTCATTCATCTCTAAGTGTCAGAAGGAATAAATTCTGAGTAGATTAAAGATGTGCTTTTGTTACCAACAGCTTTTGATTGGATGGTGTAAAAGTTGTAGTAGCAATGGTCATTGTACCAAGGTCTGACACAAGGTCTGACTATATATATATATATTTTTTTTTTTTTTACTTATAATGCAAAATATGCCCTATACTTCAGGCCTTAATTATTATAAATGTTTATTTTTAATTGTTGAGGTATCATAATATTAATTACCAGTTATGGTACCTTATTTACTAAACCTCAGTATTACATCCTTTATTGTGGGAACCTGCAATGTCATATACATCAGATGATATGAACTTATACTTGGCTTCTGAGTTTGGGGTGTCAGCTAGCCCCCATCCCCCAGTACCTTAGTTCCATCAAGATAAACGTCTCCGACACAATATTTATTATTGTGAAGTTTATTGCTGTGCCATAATCATATTGAATTGGTTATATTCATCACAGGTAGCACAAGAACTCTGCCGTCTGAGAGCTAGACAGACATTTGTACGGTTATGATCGCTCTCTCAAATGTCAGTTAAGCTATTGAACGACAGAGTACTCGGGCTAACCCATATAGGCAGAAGTAGTCCAAAGGGATGTAGAAAGTGTGGTTAAAAAAGTATTAAAGGGACATTCCTGAGTTTGCTGCATTGTAAAATGTTTCCGACTAATAAAATATTTCTACAATTAAACTTGCATATTAAATATATTTTCTTGTTTAGAATATCAGTGTCTGTATATTCAGTGTGTTTCTGGTTACCTTAATATTTGTAAGAAGCCCAAGCTGGATTTTGTCTTCAAATAATTTCGTAGGTATGAAACAAAGATATTTTAGGAAATAAAATGAAATTTAACCTAGTACAAATATTAGAATGATCAGAAACATGTTTTATATACAGCCACTAATATTTTATGCAGAAAAATATATTTGATATATAATTACAATCGTTAAAAAGTCTCTGTCAGTCGATAATATCATAAAAATTACAGCTAACTCAGGAATGTCCCTTTAACTTAATGTGCACCCTGAACTAAGGCAGATGCCAGCCATGACCATTGGGGTGGGGAGTGGGGGGGGGGGGGGGGGGTATTTATATATTAATTTAATTGGCTTTTCAACTGAGGGTGATCATCTTCAGTGTTGAGATCAGATCTGGGATCCTCCTGCTCAACCCACACCCACAACATACACCTGTGTCATGTGTTACCAGAACATCAGCTGAAAGATGTCAGATGTACCTTGAATCTGAATTCGCGTCTCCAGTCGCTATACTGTTCGATTCTCTTGGCGTAAGGTACGCCCAAGAACATGTTGATCCTCAGATGGGGTTTGTGTTCATACTGGGACCTGATACTCAGTCCCTTAACTGGTCCGTATTCCGTATCTGCGACAACGAACTTGCCCAAGTCCTCGTAGCGGTACGGATATGAGACGGATTCGTCCGTGAAAAGACTTAGACAGATGAAAGTCAGTAAGAGGATCCCAAACGGACCCAGTATATGAAGCTCAGGCATTACGGAACCATTTTATTGTTTGAAAACCAAAAATGGCGAATGATTCAGTTAATCACGTGACACAGGTAACTTTCTTACCTGGCAGGTGAGAACGTTGTCAAAGAACGACAACTCGTGGCTAACTGTTAGTGTCACATAAGGCATATGACATGTCCATCTTATCTAGCTCGACTCACCTACAGCCCTCCCCTTGTTGATTTTGATATGTAGGGGAAGGGTAGAGGAAACTGTATGTAATGTTTTGGCAATCGTCGACAATCAAATCTGATGACACAGAGCTTTAGTTTGATTATTATTGAGTCCAGTCATATTAAGCTTACATGTTGTTAAGCAGTAGGCCTTCCAAGTAACCAACGCTACACGAAGAAACCCGACGCCCATATACGTCACCACAAGAAGGAAGGAAGGAAATGTTTTATTTAACGACGCACTCAACACATTTTATTTACGGTTATATGGCGTCGGACATATGGTTAAGGACCACACAGATATTGAGAGAGGAAACCCGCTGTCGCCACTTCATGGACTACTCTTTTCGATTAGCAGCAAGGTATTTTTTATATGCAACATCCCCAAGACAGGATAGCACATACCACGGCTTTTGATATACCAGTCGTGGTGCACTGACTGATGCGAGAAATAGCCCAAATGGGCCCACCGACGGGGATCGATCTCAGATCCAGCGCGCATCAAGTGAGTACTTTTCCACTGGGCTACGTTGTAAACAAGTTGAATTGTTTCCAGTCCGTTATAGGGGCGGGGTTTACTTCTCGCTTGATGTGCATGCGTCGCAGGATCGAACCACCTCGGTGGATCCATTCAGCTGATTGGGTTTTTTCTCATTCCAACCCGTGCACCACAAATGGTCAAAAGCCGTGTTACGTGTTTTCCTGTTTGTTGGAAAGTGCATATAAAAGATCCCTTGCTGCATTATGAAAAATGTAGCAGGTTTCCTCCGATGACTACGTGTCACTATTACCAAATGTTTGATATCTAATAGCCGATGATAAATTAATCAATGTTAAACAAAACTTCTCTGTTGTTGTTGTTTGTTTGTTGTTGTTTTTTTTGTTTTTTTTTGGGGGGGGGGAATGTTATATAGTAAATGCTAAACAGATGGCTTAGGCTATATATGCATATTATGCTTCTCTTTGTTGTGAACCGGCCTCGGTGGCGTCGTGGTTAGGCCATCGGTCTACAGGCTGGTAGGTACTGGGTTCGGATCCCAGTCGAGGGATTTTTAATCCAGATACCGACTCCAAACCCTGAGTGAGTGCTCCGCAAGGCTCAATGGGTAGGTGTAAACCACTTGCACCGACCAGTGATCCATAACTGGTTCAACAAAGGCCATGGTTTGTGCTATCCTGCCTGTGGGAAGCGCAAATAAAAGATCCCTTGCTGCTAATCGGAAAGAGTAGCCCATGTAGTGGCGACAGCGGGTTTCCTCTCAAAATCTGTGTGGTCCTTAACCATATGTCTGACGCCATATAACCGTAAATAAAATGTGTTGAGTGCGTCGTTAAATAAAACATTTCTTTCTTTCTCTTTGTTGTGTTGGTATAAAGTACCCATACTAGCAGTAACTAATGTGACCGGCCTTGGTACTGTCGTGGTTCCACCATCGGACATAAGACTGGTAGGTACTGGGACCGTTCGCAGCCCGGTACCGGTGTCGCGAAATATATTCGCCCCCCTAGAAAATCGCCGGCCGGCGGATTTATTTCTCGCCCCCCTCCAAATATTTTCGCCCCCCCCCCATATAATGTGTTATATATAGGACAATGATCTATTTCTACCATAGTCCATACGCATACAAATTATGTGCTGTCTTTAATAGTCATCGACAAAAAGACAGAAATATCCTTATTTATTACATATCCATTCAATCTTAGTATAGTAATAAACACCATTCCGATCCGTGCAATTAAAAAATCTTTTATTGAACATATGTCCAATAAAAGCCTGAACTATTTTTGGGGGAATCCCCCATATTATTGTTTGAGAGTTAGCTCCCTTGAATGTTTATTATTATTTTATTATTTTATTAATTTTAAATAAATAAATAAACTAAAGAAGGTATGATAAATACAGAACTTCACATACTTTTTTTCGTTCCTATTTATTGCACTTGTTTATTGTGCGCAAGAATATATACCACTCGACCGCTACGCGGTCTCGTGATATATTATTCTTGCGCACAATAAACTCGTGCAATAAATAGGAACGAAAAAAAACGTATGTGAAGTTCTGTGTATATATTACACTTTTTGGGAACAGTTCTCAAGCGAATTACTCTCTAATTATACAACATTACATTAGAAGAATAACCCTCTATTTTCTTTAGTTTAAACTGTCTATGATTATAATTAATTTCTATCTATAGTATAGAGACTATAGACGATATTTTATTTCTTTTATTTTTTGTTAAGTGCCCCGATTTCCTCATAAATTCCTACGTCATGCATTTTAAACATTTCAGAAAGCATTAATCCATGGAATGAATAAAAACATAACTCTCCGTCAAATATAAAACATTTTCGCTTGTAGTGACGACTATTGTAAAGAATTATATAATTATAGGGGTCACTTATTATCCATTATCTCTACTCGCTTCTCCACCCTCCACCCCCCCCACCCCACCTTTCTCCGCCTCAGATAATATGTACTTGTATTATATAATACATATCTTCAGGTGGAGACTGCTCTTGTTTCATTCTCCTGCTTAGTGCCCTATTATAATTTGCAGTAGAGAGAAGTTGCTGTTTTATCCAGACTATGATAATGTATTTTAGCTCTCCGGTTAGTCTATTAATAATAACAACTATGTGATAAATAGATCTCCATCCGTGCTAATTTTATTACAGTGGGTGTGTGGGGGTGGGGTGGGGTGGAGTGGATAGAGGTATAGTGGGAACTAATAATACTTCTCAGAAGCTCTTGGTATCGTTCAACGGACATTATTTCAAATCAACCATAAACATTTTATTTCAAATTAAGTATCCTCAGGGAACCAAAATGCAATACTTGCATAAAATATGTAAATAAAGAGAACGAAAATACGAAGTTATGAAGTCCTATCATTACACGAGTCTTTTTTCTTCTTAGATGCACACGATTTTGTCGATTTTTTTATTCATATAATCGAATGCTCGCATCTCTGTCTTCAATACATTTTAAGATATGATTGCGCATATCCAATGTTATATTTCATGAGGGAGACATATCCTGGCCAACTGGAAGGCATTGGCTATTGCAAAGACCCCACAATCATTCCCATTCGGCCTGAACATCTAGAACTGTCTACTGTTTCAACAATAATTTAAAACATTAAATGACAGAATAACTAAAATGAGTAAGGGAAAAAAAAAAAAAAAATTGGGGTGATTCTATTTCGTGGGTCGGGGCGATTCTATTTCAAGTGGGGGGGGGGTATTTATTTCGAAATAGATTCGCCGGGGGGGCGAAAATTTACGGGGGCGATTCTATTTCGTGACACCGGCGCTCCCACCCAGAACCAGTTTTCGACTCATTGTTTGTGGATATAAATACGAAATAAGTTGAAATGAATCCATGAAAATAGCCATTTCTCTACTAGATGGATCAGTTGGTTGAGCGCTGGATTTTTCCTGAAGTCCGTAGTTCAAATCCCCTCAGTGGAGGACCCCCCTCCCTCCCCTGTACCGCGCCTCAAATGAACAAACCCACAACAAACTTTTGGAGAACAGTATAGTCCTACTCCTCTCCTCGCTTCTCCCCCACCTTTTTTTGGGAATTCCGGGAGGTTTGTAGCTATACAATAGATCGTAGTTTCTCGTTTATCCTACTATGTTCACGTTTTCAGTAGCCCAAAAACGAAAAATGAAAATTAAAAAAAAAGAAAGAATGAAAAAACTGTCGATCCAGAAAATTTAGGGGGGCCCATGAGAGGGCAATGGAAGTTTGGGGGTGAGGTTTGTAGGGGATCCCTGTCCAGCCCGGGCCCCTGGCCCCCCCCCCCCCCCCCCCGATCCGTCTCTATGTAGCCTAGACATTAGCTATGACGGCCAGAAACACATTCGATATATGCCTACAGTAAGTTTCTAAACATTAGGTTAATCTGTATTCAAAATATATAACTTTAGTCATTAAACAAGGATTTATTTATAGTTATTTGGAAATAGTTTACAATGATTCAGGATAGTTTTACGCTAAGTCGCCTTGTCCGACAATAAACTTTAGTGTACCGGACTCCAGTACAAATTGCCATGCATGCAACTTTTAGTCGCCACCCAACCCTCCCAGGCCGTATGTATAGGAACCGGGTGATGGTGCTGCTGTCCCCTCCACTCGATTACCAAAATGTAAGCTACCTTTTTTGTTTTTGTTCTATTCTATATATAGACTACATAAAGTGTATTGAAATTTTGACTTGTGCTCTCTTTACGCTCTCTCGCTCTGCTCCTCAATTTCTTCTCTCTCTCTCTCTCTCTCTCTCTCTCTCTCTCTCTCTCTCTCTCTCTCTCTCTCTCTCTCTCTCTCTCTCTCTCTCTCTCTCTCTCTCCCCCCTCATTGGCCAAATGATAAAATAACAAAATGCCATAATATGAAATATGCTGTGATGTTACTAAACATTTATTCCTCTCTCTCTCTCTCTCTCTCTCTCTCTCTCTCTCTCTCTCTCTCTCTCTCTCTCTCTCTCTCTCTCTCTCTCTCAAACTGTCCTCTCTCTCTCTCTCTCTCTCTCTCTCTCTCTCTCTCTCCTCTCCTCTCCTCTCTCTCTCCTCTCTCTCGTCTCTCTCTCTCTCTCTCGGATCGTCTCTCTCTCTCTCTCACACACACACACACACACACACACTGTGACGGAACATGCTCTTAATTTGTTTTCGCCTGTGGCGATATTAATTGTTTTAGAGGGCCGTGTGCAGTTCCAATATGTACTTAAGCCCAGATGGGCAACTTGTTACGTGATACCTTTGCGCGACGGTCGTCGAGCTTTTGTAATACACACCCAGCGCAGATGTGGAGGCCATGTAGTCAGTAGTTACGTAATAACTCCGGTAGTGCTGTTCATGACCAGGGGATTGCTCGCGGAATGGCGACAGCCAGTCTGGGCGATCTAAGAAAAATATGCCGGCGTGGTGGCTGTAGAAAATTCACATGATACGTGAGGTGCCGCGATGTAACCCCAGGCGATATTTGGTTTTTTAATAAATAGCTAGGGTTTTAGAGATATCGGGGAAAAACATAAGGAAGGCTCCAGGGGATCGCTGTCCGTCCGGACTGGTAATTATATATTTTCTGCTCTGTGTATAACCTTGATGTGATTGATGTGACTTTAAATATTTTAATACTGTATTATACCAATCTTATTTAGACGGTGCTGCCGGTCATCTGACGCAGTAAACTGTAGGCTCACTGTCTAAATATATATAAAGATTATCCAGTCATCCTAGAGGACCTAGGTAAACTGTAGGTTATTGTCTTTATTGTGATAGGTACCAGTATTAATTCTGTGTTACAAGGTTACTGAACGAGTAGTTAAGGGTTAATTAAAAATTAACCAGTTAGGAATAGAGTTGTAATTCCTTTCTTTATTAAGTTTCCCTGGCAGCGTTTCTCAATTATCACACGTTACTGAACGAGTAGTAAGGGTTAATTAAAAATTAACCAGTTAGGAATAGAGTTGTAATTCCTTTATTAATTAAGTTCCCCTGGAAGCGTTTCTCAATTATCACACGTGTGGGTGTTGTGTCACGGTGAAGTGATTAGCTTATTGTATAAACTAGACACCTAGAGATTAACTGATTAAGTGATCAGTTCTGGGTTGTTATTATTTGTTGTTGTTAATTAACTACTGCGGCAGTACCTTTGACAGCGTAGGTTAATACATATTCCAAAGTGTATTGTGTTTTTGTTGTGTTTTCTAGTGAACTAAACGTGCTATAATAATATATACTTTATATATAGATCTTATCTCTGATCATACCTAGACGAGCCACACTCGGGTATAACTGCTCGATACAGAGAGATCTAATAGATATACAGTTAGGAGAGATATTGGACAATCGTGTTTCATTCAGTTACGGGTATTATAGGATCCCCGTGACACACACACACACGGACACACACACACTATGGAGGCTGTGACCCCCACTAAATGCAGCCACTCCCACCCCAGATATCGTTTCTAAGGGCCTGCCTTCAAAATGAGTGCATCCGCCACTTTAATCAATGTTAAAGTTAACGTGTTTTGTTTAACGACACCACTGGATATCATAAGAGCACCTGCTAGGTAGTTCTAAACAAAATTGCTGTCGGATGTCTTGCATTTGGTAATTATGACATACAGTTCAGGCGCGGATGCAGGATTTCTTATGGGGGGTGGGAGGGGGTCCAAATGTGATGACTGATCTATCCTTTTACACAGAACAGTTAATATAATCACGTTTCCTCTTAAAGGTTATGGTCGGTTTTCAAAAAGAGGGGGGTACGGATCCCTGGACCCCCCCTGGATCCGCTACTGCAGTCCTTGAGAGGAAACCCGCTACATTATTCCATTATAGTATATATTAATTAAGGGATCTTTCAAATGCACCATCCCAGAGACAGGATAGCACGTACCACAGCCTTTTGTTACCGGTCGTGGAGCACTGGCTAGGTGGGGCGGGACGTAGCCCAGTGGTAAAGCGCTCGCTTAATGCGCGGTCGGTCAAGGATCGATTCCCGAAAATGGGCCCATTGGGCTATTTCTCGTTCCAGTCAGTGCACCACGACTGGTGTATTAAAGGCCGTGGCATGTGCTATACTTTCTGAGGGATGGTTCATATAAAAGATCCCTTGCTACTAATGGAGAAATAATCAATAGTGGGTTTCCTCTCTAAGATTGTCAGAATTACCCAATGTTTGACATCCAATAGCCAATGATTAATAAATTAATGTGCTCTTGTGGTGTAGTTAAACAAAATAAACCTTTTTTCTAGTGGTGTCATTAAACAAAACAAAAAACCGTTTAACTGGCTGGGACAAGATATATATAGCCTGTGGGCCCACCGACGGGGATCGAACCTTGAGCGACCGCGCATCAGGCGTGTGCGCTTTAAATATCACTGGGCTACTATCTCGCCCCTTAATCAATGTCAATTCTATAAATTGTTTTCAGACATTGGCTTACTTGAACTTCCATACATCTGGCGTGTGTTACAGGATTTAGTTCGACGACAGATGTATTGGACTAACATCGGCGGTGCCCTACATCATCACCTTTCGGGTCGACCCAGAATCACATAAAACCCATCACTGACAGTTTTGCGACTAGGCTACTAGTTATAATCCAGCACGTGGGCTTTCGCGTGGCTTCCAGTGATTCATAACAACCGCAAAACATGGTTCCATGTGCGTAGTCTACGTGTGAACGAACCATTGATTTTACTGGTCGATGTATATGCACAGTTATTCTTTGATCTTCTAAGACAAGACATTTAATTAGAAAGAAGGTTAAATGCGAAGACATTTTTATTAATTTATGCAATGAGCATTCTTGCTGGTTCGAAATGTTACCGATTCATGGCGGCTGCTATTTGCCACAAGTGTCAGTGGAACATTTTACGTTTTCGCCACGAATGTCTGAACAGCAGCCACGTTTTTCGCCGGACACAGTTTAACGCAGTCAATGAGCCAAACACGTGAGTATTGCTTAAATACTATACAATTATGAAAGAAGGTCACCGTGTCATATCATGCGTAGCCTATTACCTCCCTATTACCTCGTAATGTCACGCACCAATAATTATAACGGTATTTGGTGTATAGTGCGCAAACAAAGCAAGGCACCAACGGCATTTGTTTATGTTGACGTTTGGTACACCAATAGAACTAGGCGCACGTGCAGGAATTTTAGCGGCGGCGGGGGGGGGGGGGGGACCATCGAGATTAATGGTCGAGTTATGCTCCCCCAGATTATATATTGAAAACAAAAATGCTTTAAGCAGGGGTTCGACCCATTCCCCCCTCCCCCCCCACCCATAAACATATGCTTGACTGCACATTGATTGCTGGTATTTAAGCACCATTTGACCATCCCTCTCCCTATATGGTGACAAGTCCTTTTAATGTCCCTTTCTAGCTACAGGGTGTTCATAGTGGTGGGGTGGGGGGGGGGGGGGGGGGGGGGGGGGTACTGGAGTTGTTCCTCTCATTTTTTTTTTTCCAGAGGTGAAGAAGATCTAATATTATTTTGAATAATTTGTACCTCAATCATTCTCCATTTTATTATATTTTTAAAATTTAATTTAATTTATTTTAGTTTTTACCTCCATCCTAGGAATTTTGGTAGACTACAGCCCTGGCTGATAATTTACTACCAGTATTCTAGTCAGCACACCAGGATTTATATTTTACTGTGATGGCATTATTACTTGCCGTTTTGCCATGAAAATCGGACTTTGTCAATGGCATGATCCAATTAGAGGAGCGAAACATAGCCCAGTGGTAAAGTGTTCGCTTGATGCACGGTCGATTTAGGATCGATCCCCGTCAGTAGACCCACTAGGCTATTTCTCACTCCAGCCAGTGCACCACGACTGGTATATCAAAGGCCGTTGTATGTGCTATGCTGTCTATGGGATGGTGCATATAAAAGGTCCCTTGCTGCTAATCGAAAAGAGTAGCTCATGAAGTGGCGACAGTGGGTTTCCTCTCTCAATATCTGTGTGGTACTTAACCATATGTCCAACATCATATAACCGCAATCGACAATGCCGTGGAAATTGTTTTTAATTCTCCACGGCACTTTTGTTAACCGTGGACCATATTCATGCAGGTTTTTTTAATTACTTTTTTTTTTTGTCATGGACATGTTCTTAATTGCAGGTGTTATTTTTGTATCCATCACCCCCACCTGCACCTTCACTTTTACAAAATCCATCAGGACCTGTCTGTGCCACACTTCCAGTAATGAAGCACATGTACACCTCTTTGTTCATGTTGAAAATCTGCATTTCATTTTCAGCGGTGTCAGTGAGGAGTTATGGAACTTTGAAGACAAGTTGTTCAACTATCTGTCTGACAACAATGGAAAAGTCTCTGTTGACCGATTCTTGTCTGTGAGTACATGCATAATTAGGTTAAACGTAAAAAAAAATTAATTAAAAAAACAAACATTTTATATTGAGTGACTCGAAAAAGGAAGGAAATGTTTTATTTAACGACACACTCAACACATTTTATTTACAGTTATATGGCGTCGGACATATGGTTAAGGACCACACAGATATTGAGAGAGAAAACCTGCTGTCGCCACTTCATGGGCTACTCTTTTCGATTAGCAGCAAGGGATCTTTTATATGCACCATCCCACAGACAGGGTAGTACATACCACAACCTTTGATACACCAGTCGTGGAGCACTGGCTGGAACGAGAAATAGCCCAATGGGCCCACCGACGGGGATCGATCCCAGACCGACCGCTCATCGAGCGAGCACTTTAACACTGGGCTACGTCCTGCCCCCGGACTCGAAAAAAAAAAAACCCTCCTGAATGTGGAATTATTTCAACCCCATTTCTATTTGGATATTTGCCACGTTCGGTGAAAATTTTAGGCCGATAGATCAAATATTGTTAAAATAGCAGCTCATTCGAAATTGTAAACAAAATAAATATGACAGTCATTGCACTTATTGCCCTCGGGGGCAGGATGTAGCCCAGTGGTATAGCATTCGCTTGATGTGCGGTCGGTCTGGGATCGATTTCCGTCGGTGGGCCCATTGGGCTATTTCTCACT
The DNA here is from genome assembly GCF_016097555.1 of Gigantopelta aegis. Taxonomy (NCBI): domain Eukaryota; kingdom Metazoa; phylum Mollusca; class Gastropoda; order Neomphalida; family Peltospiridae; genus Gigantopelta; species Gigantopelta aegis. The sequence continues at coordinate 20,413,074 of NC_054705.1, forward strand.
CAAGCCAGTGCATCACGACTGGTATATCAAAGGTCGTGGTATGTGCTATCCTGTCTGTGGGATGGTGCATACAATAAAAGATCGAAAAGAGTAGCCCATGAAGTGGCGACAGCAGGTTTCCTCCCTCAATATCTGTGTGGTCCTTAACCATATGTCTGATGCCACATAACCGTAAATAAAATCTGTTGAGTGCATTGTTAAATAAAGCATTTCCTTCCTTCTGATGATAAGATAAAAATCAATGTGCTCTAGAGCCGTCGTTAAATAAAACAAACTTTACTCTCTTTTTTTCCTGTGTGGTGTTATATTTGTTTTACGGGACTTATAATTTTGAATATGTTGCGTTGCCATTACGGCGTTGTTTTTCGCTATTAAACCCCATTTTTCACAAATAAAATTGCACTTTACTTACATTTTATTATTTAGAATACACATTTTTATTCACCTGAAGTGCTTTTTGGTAATCCTGATGTTTGTAAAACTACGAAATGCATTTTTTCACAAGACGTGTTGTCGAGAAAAAAACGTTAAGCAAGCGAGGTCCAATCTATTTTTAGAGGGGATATTTCCATTTCAATGTCACAGACGTTGGTATATCACGTGACCGTTATCATTTTGGTTCGGTTTGTTTTCTCGTGCACGGTTCGCGCAATCAACATCCGATTTGTTGTTGTTCATTTGTGAGATTTTTCTTCACAGTTCGTGAACATTTTCAGTAACAATAAAGTTCAGACAAGTAAGTGTCTCAATACAAAACGTTACAAACCCTTAAAACCAATAATTTTGCTAAGTCTTACGATATCTGGAGAGGGGATACAACCAGGACAGAACAGTTGGAACATGTCCAGGAGAGGTAAAACGAACGCACCCCAAGTCTGTGAAATTTGTCGTGACGTAGGCATTGTTGTGCTTCGAGCGACATCTACAGGTGACATCAGAATACTAACTTTCAAATTATTTCAAGCAATTATGACATGGGGATTCCCATGATATTTATCGATATAAAACCTGCTTTTTCACACCATTTGATAAAAACGTGATCTAAGTGTGTTACAGGTTTGTAGATTAACCAAATTATAATTTATTTTCGCTGGATGGAACTAGGGTGTGCGGCTTTAATTTATTTTATACTTTACAATGTATATTGGCTGGCTCACCAAAAATGATAACCCAACTGAATATGAAACTATTTAAAAAGTATGGGGGACTGTAACTTTGGTATTTCACACTCATTACTATATCAGGATCACTTCTCTGACAACACAGGATGAAGCTGGATGTATGTTCATGTACTCTCGACTTGCCTCCCCCCCCCCCCACCTGGGGGGACTGCTTGTTAGTTATGGGAAGCTGTTAGAGTACCGCCTCGCTTACACCGGGTCACGAGCAACTCATCTTCATAAATCAAGGCTAATATGTGTTCCTCGTATTCAGCCTTGATACATGTAGTCAAGATTACTGATATCCACTACTAGCGCCCTCTATTGGAAGAAAATTTGTAACACCGATTATGTCCCTTACACGATGATATCGCTGACCAATCACAGCATCGGTAACATGTGACAATCTCAAAAATTAACCGCCGGACGCTGACGCTGCCATCTTTGTTTACAATAACAATGGAATCTATAAGGAGCATTGCGATTCGTTGCAATCAGATCTCATCGCATCCAATGAATTTTAAGCATTTTGTGGCACGATTTCTTGCAATCTAATTAAAATTAGCTCCACTATTACATGTGGATCTAAAGACAGCCAGTTGGAGCTCATGTCCACCAATCAAAACCTTACTTGCAGAATCCTGCCAGTGATTTAAAACTAACAACACTGCGTAGTCCCCAATGTCCAGGTAACATTTCGTCTGTAAATAATAATTTAAATATTGACCAATCACACTTCGCCTTTTATAACGTTATTTGGGAGCATACAAATTCTAAAAATATCGGGCGAGTCTATTTTAGTGGCCGCAGTACAGCGAACCATACCAATACGTACGGGGTGGGTTATCAGTCTTCAGTTTTATATTACAAATTATTTATTTTATAAAATAAAACATGTTTTAAGGCATTCGTAATTCACACGAAACATGTCGTATACCCTCTGGATAATTTGGAATGTTTTCAAATTATTTTTAAATCACTGGCAGGATTCTGCAAGTAAGGTTTTGATTGGTGGACATGAGCTCCAACTGGCTGTCTTTAGATCCACATGTAATAGTGGAGCTAATTTTAATTAGATTGGATTTCTTGATGACATGTATCAAGGCTGAATACGAGGAACGAATATTATCCTTGATTTATGAAGATGCGAGCAACTGTGACTTTGGTGTATGGTGATGCGGTCACTCAGAAGAGGAAGGGAAGAGGTACGAGAAGGAGGAAACGTGTGCCAGGGGTTGTACAGGACTCCACGGCCTGCGTCTTCCGTTCCAACCCATCCGCTTGTGTCTGCATCTGCAGCCCATGAAGTGGCGACAGCGGGTTTCCTCCCTCAATATCTATGTGGTCCTTAACCATATGTCCGACACCATATAACCATAAATAAAATGTGTTGAGTGCATTGTTAAATAAAACATTTCTTCTTATTTCAAGGGCGGTGCAGACGGTACGGCCGTATCACTTTTTTGTTCATATTTGTTGTATCTGTGAAAATGTTCTTCACAGGTGAATTTGAAAGGAGAGTCTGGCAACCTCGAGCCGTTCCACTATTTTTTACACTGCACCGCTCCTGTATTTTGATCCAGAACGTGATTGGTTTTTTATCTTATTCCAAACAGTGTACCACGATTGGTCAAAGGCCGTGGTATGTGCTTTCCTGTCCATGTGAAAGTGCATAGAAAAGATACCTTTCTTCTAATGGAAAAGATGTACAGGTTTCCTCTGATGACTATGAGTCAAAATTACCAAATGTTTGATATTAGTTACAAAAGTTTGTGGTTTAAAATTGCTGTAGGCATTCAGGTTCAGCATTGCGATATTGGCAAAAACATTCAGGTTCAGCATTGCGATATTGGCAAAAACATTTCAAAATTGGCATATTTGTTCATTTTGTTTAACGAAACCCACTACATTTTTCCATTACTAGCAGGGTTGAAAATTAACATGAAAACCAAGGTCGCCAGCAGGACCAGTTGAAGAAAAATCTTACTGGCCCTTCTCAAATTCAACTAGCCCTCCAATTATCACATTGGATTTTAACTGCACAGGTAAAATTAAAACCTTTGTGTTTTTTTGTTGAATAATGACCGTTTGCGTTAAAGAAAATCGATGAATTGACGTTTAACTTCATAATGAATAAAGTAAAAATTTATATAAAAACATGTTAAGTTTTAAACCTATACCAACTGAAATAAAATAAAAATTGAAAAAGAAATCCAGTATAAATAAACATGTTTCTTTACAAATACTTACCATTAAATTAAACATATTAAATCTCATTTTCAACACAGGGTAAAAGATAATGCAGTAGAAATAGACTAAATGTAGAACTGCGCATGCTTTAGTAAACTAGTCTGGAAGTGGCAGTCCTCTTTGTGGTGATGCAAGATGGATGGAATAAACTTTGTGGTGATACAAGAGGGGTGAAATTCCCAGCAAATGATTTCCTCGAGAGTGGCTGTTCTCCTAGATAGAGATCCATGGAATCATCCACTGTTTTGCCAAATGCCCATTCGACTCTGCTTTGTGCAGAGATACGGCCCTGAACATGACATTGTATTATGGTTGTGTCATTCAGGTTACCTTGGATGTTCCATCAATTGCCTTAAAACTTGTATCACAAAAAAGAGAGTTAACCTATGCAGTTTGATGGTAATTTGTAAAGAATTTTTGTTTTAATTTACACTGCACTTTTACCCCCAATAAAATGTTATTTACAATGGTATGGGTTTAAAACTTAATAAATTAATATATTTTATATGAATTTTATCTTTATTCATTATGTTGGCGTTGTCAAAATATAGAACATGTTCTAGGTCTTCTGCTACCAGATCTGTAGTACGCACCGACATAGACGCGGTGTGTTTTGTCACATTTGATTCAGTATCAGTGTGTTTCTTTTTTAACTAGTACAATACTCGCCAGACACTAAAATCGATGGTCACCCAACGGACTACCTTTGTAAGATTCCTAGTCTCATTTAGCCAATAAAGGTCGCCACGGGCGACTGGGCGACTGTTCATTTTCAACCCTGTACTAGCAAGGGATCTTTTATGTGTACCATCCCACAGACAGAATAACACACGCCATGGTCTCTGATATACCAGTCGTTGTGCACTTGCTGGAATGAGAAATAGCCCAACGGGGAATCAATCTGAGACGAGCGCTTTATCCCTATTTTACAAAATACCCATTCGACTCTGCCTTGTATAGAGATGTGGTTTTGATCATAGATAATGCAGGGAACAATATTTCAAAATCTTAGGTAACAGGAACTTAATTCATGTGAGTCTTACTTAAGTAACCACTTGTTCGGTTATGTGAATATAGTTCTCGTAACCGATGAGTTAGGCCTACCTAATCCTAAAACACTTGAACTACGGTTCTGTGCTACATTGGTGGTTCAAATGTATTTAAAGACATAAAGCAGAGCCGTAGCTATGATGTTTTGTTGGGGGGGGGGGGGGGGAGGGGGGCAACTGAGTAGTTAATAGTCTAAACTCCTTAAACGGTTGAGAAGATAATTTTCTTTAAGTTTCTATAATGTTTTCCGGATTCCCCACCCCCCTAGCTACGGCCCTGCATAAAGTGGTTTTCACTTTCATTACTGATATATAGTACTTTTAATTTTAGAATGTAATTGTTCACCACATAACCGATTGGCGGTTCTCGTGATTTTAAAGTTGCATAACCGACACGCAAACAGAACAATGGATCTCGTGAAATGTTGTGCCCTGTAATTTTTTTGTCATTCAGATTTGATTATGATGCATGTGTCTTTAATTATCGCAGGTGTTATTCAGCACGGGACTCACAAAGAAGGATCCCAGATTGAAGGAATGCATACAGAAGATAAATAGCGTCAGGACCGATCTGGCAAAGTCAGGACACGAGGGCGTCGTCAGCCTGGACAAAGAGAAGTTTCGATTGTGAGTCTGTTACTGTGATTATTATTCCTCAGACAGGTTTGGGCTTTCTAGAATTCAAGCCAGGACGTAGCCCAGTGGTAAAGCGCTCGCTTGATGTGCGGTCAGTCTATGATCGATCTCCATCGGAGAACCCATTGGGCTATTTCTCGTCCCAGTCAGTACACCACGTCTGGTGTATCAAAGGCTGTGGTATGTGCTATCCTGTCTGTGGGATGGTGCATATAAAAGACCCCTTGCTGCTAATCGAAAAGAGTAGTCCATGAAGTGGCGACAGCGGGTTTCCTCCCTCAATATCTGTGTGGTCCTTAACCATATGTCTGACGCGATATAACCATAAATAAAATGTGTTGAGTGCATTGTTAAATAAAACGTTTCCTTCCTTGATTCCTGTTACTGTGATTATTATTCCTCAGATAGGTTTGGGCTTTCTATAATTCATGCCGGGATATAGCCCAGTGGTAAAGTGCTTGTTTGATGTGCGGTCGGTCTTGGATTGTGAGTCTGTTACTGTGATCATTATTCCTCAGGTAGGTTTGGGCTTTCTAGAATTCATGCCGGGATATAGCCCAGTGGTAAAGTGCTTGTTTGATGTGCGGTCGGTCTTGGATTGTGAGTCTGTTACTGTGATTATTATTCCTCAGATAGGTTTGGGCTTTCTAGAATTCATGCCGGGATATAGCCCAGTGGTAAAGTGCTTGTTTGATGTGCGGTCGGTCTTGGATTGTGAGTCTGTTACTGTGATTATTATTCCTCAGGTAGGTTTGGGCTTTCTAGAATTCATGCCGGGATATAGCCCAGTGGTAAAGTGCTTGTTTGATGTGCGGTCGGTCTTGGATTGTGAGTCTGTTACTGTGATTATTATTCCTCAGATAGGTTTGGGCTTTCTAGAATTCATGCCGGGATATAGCCCAGTGGTAAAGTGCTTGTTTGATGTGCGGTCGGTCTTGGATTGTGAGTCTGTTACTGTGATTATTATTCCTCAGATAGGTTTGGGCTTTCTAGAATTCATGCCGGGATATAGCCCAGTGGTAAAGTGCTTGTTTGATGTGCGGTCGGTCTTGGATTGTGAGTCTGTTACTGTGATTATTATTCCTCAGGTAGGTTTGGGCTTTCTAGAATTCATGCCGGGATATAGCCCAGTGGTAAAGTGCTTGTTTGATGTGCGGTCGGTCTTGGATTGTGAGTCTGTTACTGTGATCATTATTCCTCAGGTAGGTTTGGGCTTTCTAGAATTCATGCCGGGATATAGCCCAGTGGTAAAGTGCTTGTTTGATGTGCGGTCGGTCTTGGATTGTGAGTCTGTTACTGTGATTATTATTCCTCAGGTAGGTTTGGGCTTTCTAGAATTCATGCCGGGATATAGCCCAGTGGTAAAGTGCTTGTTTGATGTGCGGTCGGTCTTGGATCGATCCCTGTCGGTAGGCCCACTGGGCTATTTCTCGTCCCAGCCAGTGCATCACGACTGGTATATCAAAGGCTGTGGTATGTGCTATCCTGTCTGGGATGGTGCATATAAAAGATCCCTTGCTACATATACTAATGAAAAAATGTATCGGGCTTCTTCTCTAAGACTATGACAAAATTACAAAATGTAATCTAGTGGATGAGATTTTGTATATGTGGCTTTATCTTTTAGTGTTACAGATCAAGTTTAATTTTTATGGCAATTTACAATTTTTTTTACAGAGTTATGGCCTTTAATTTAGGAGATCTAAAAATGTGTTGGGCCCTGTAGGGGACATAAATTGCTTTAGCAGTACTCTCAGAATGCTTGCTAAGTATTCTTCTCTTGATTTTGTTTAGCTGCATATCGGACAACAATCTTCTCATAGCAAAAGCATTCCAAAACAAGTTTGTGATTCCTGAGTTTCCAGACTTCTGTCAACAGATTGAGAAACTCTACTGGAAAGTGAAGGCCAACACATCGGGAAAGGTGAGTCAGGAGTGAATTTGTTTTAGTGTATAAAAACAAAGAAAAACAAAAGAAAAAAAAAAAAAACAGAAAAGAAAAAGGGAAAAAAGCTTGTTTACAGTACATTGTTGTGTGTTAGTCAACTTTGTGGAAAGACCTACCACTTATTTTGACCCTCAGTATCTGGAGAGCCCTTTGGAATATGGGGGGGGGGGGGGGGGGGGGAGGGTGCACACATCAGGAAAGGTGAGTCAAGAGTAAAGTTGTTTTAGTATATAGTCCGTGTTCTCACTGGGTCAGCATTAAAAGGGTGGCTGTGTGACCCCACCCTTTCAAAAAAACAACAGAAAAGAAAAAGAAAGAAGTAATAAAAAAGGGAAAGCTTGGTTACAGTATATTGTTGTGTGTTAGTGGAAAGTCCTACCCCTTATTATGACCGTCAGTATCTGGGGAGGGCCTTTAAAATATGTGTGTGTGCACACAACCAGCACCTTCCCCATGAATCCATGCTTCATACACATAGAGGGCGGGATGTAGTCCAGTGGTATATTGCTCACTTGATGCGCGGTTGATCTGGGATTAATCCCCGTTGGTGGGCCCATTGGATTATTTCTCGTTCCAGCCAGTGCACCTCAACTGATACAACAAACATGTATATCAAAGGCCGTACTATGTGCTGTCCTGTCTGTGGGATGGTGCATATAAAAGATCCCTTGCTACAAATGAAAAAATGTAGCGGGTTTCCTTTCTAAGACTATATGTCAAAATTATCAAATGTTTGACATCCAATAGCCGATGATTAATAAACCAATATGCTTTACCAGTTTTTGCCAGAGGGTAAAACAGGTATGGCACCATACCCAAATGTTTTGCATATTTTATTTTTTTAACTTAACCTTTTGACAAAATTAATGACTCTTATCTATTACTGTATGATTTTCTTAACCCTAACCCTAAACGTAACCCATTTTCTTTCTGGGGGAGGCCTCCATACCCACTGTCGACTGTTATTGCATTCAATACCATAGTGCCATATCCAAAAATTTCTTTTGGGCAGAAACACTGTCTATAGTGGTGTGATTAAAGAAAACAAATTTCACCCTTGGATCCATGCTTGATACACATGCATGTAGTTTAATAAGGAAGGAAACGTTTTATTTAACGACACATTCATCACACTTTATTTACGGTTATATGGCATCGGGCATATGGTTAAGGACCACACAGATATTCAGAGAGGAAATCCACTGTCGCCACTTCATGGGCTACTCTTTTCGATTAGCAGCTAGGGATCTTTTATATGCACCATTCCACAGACAGGATAGCACATACCACCGCCTTTGATATACCAGTCGTGGTGCACTGGCTGGAGCGAGAAATATCCCAATGGGCCTGCCCTGTAGTTTAATATTTCTGCATGATAGGTTAACCTAATTCTAAATGGCGTGCTGTATTTCATTTACCGAATTGTGTTATGGAGATCGAGTTTCCAATTTTCCTTCCTAATATCAATATAGCTGTGATAGAGAGACCTGTCGCTATCAAAGCGAGATCATCCTGATGCCCATTTGAGGGTTTATTAATAGAATGTAATTAATTTGCTGGGTAACCAATAGCAACCAGTGAAATCCGACTAACATGATAGTGTTAACTGTCTGCTTGTCTTCGAAATTTCATTACTTTCAATCAATGAGCGTTTGTTTGAGCATCACAGCAAACTTTCAAATTATTGAACCGGACTTGTGTGTTCAGTATTCTGATAATGTTGGAGCACTTTTAGCACGAACCTCAGTTTGTCAATTAATGATCTACTGTAGTGTGGGACGTAGCACAGTGGTAAAGTGTTTGCCTGATGCACGGTCGGTCTAGGATCATTCCCTGTAGTTGAGCCCATTGGCCTATTTCTCATACTAGCCAGTGCACCACGACTGGTATATCAAAGCCGTGGTATTTGCTATCCAGTCTTTGGGATAGTGCTTATAAAAGATACCTTGTTACTAGTGGCAAAATGTAGCAGGTTTCCTATCTAACCCATTGGGCTATTTCTCGTTCCAGTCAGTGTTCCACAACAGCTGTAACAAAGGCCGTGGTATGTGCTATTCTGTCTGTGGGATGGTGCATATAAAAGATCACTTGCTGCTAATCGAAAAGAGTAGCCCATGAAGTGGCGACAGCGGGTTTCCTCTCTCAATATCTGTGTGGTCCTTAACCATATGTCTGACTCCATATAACCGTAAATAAAATGTGTTGAGTGCGTCATTAAATAAAACATTTCGTGATAACGTTGAAACACTTTTGGCATGGGCTTCAGTTTGTCAATGAACGATCTACTGGAAAGTGTTTGCCTGATGCGCAGTCGTTCTAGGACCGATCCCCATCGGCGAGCCCATAATCGGGTTGTTTCTGAAACCAGGGTGTGCACTTTATGGTCGCCCGATCGCCCATGGCGAGTCAAAATAGCGCTGGGCAAGTCAAAACCTTATCACGTGTCGCCCACTTGGCAACCAAACATTTTCGCATATTGTAGTATGTATCAAAATGCAAATAACTAATGTTTGTAAGAGATCGGAAAGTTATTTTTTATTTATTGTTTTCTACTGGTTTCCTATTAATATCTGCACAACTAAACCCATACAGGATAATAGCGACCATTTCCTCAGTATATCGAAGTCTAAAATCATTTGGAATGCCTCGACCGGTTTTGATTATGTATTTGGAAAACCTTCGGCCACGTAAATGTATTTGTATGTTCAATCAAAACACCTCGGCCATGTCTGTCTTTACTTTCCATTTAGTTACAATCGGAACAACTCGTCACATTCCGCTACGTTATGTTTATGAGCCTGAGGTTTTCCAACATTTTTGTTTCTTACGGAATATACAGTCTACTATACCAAACACCCAGTCGTCACTGCCAATAAAAAAAGAAAGAAATGTTTTATTTAAGGATGCACTCAACACATTTTATTTACGGTTATATGGCATCAGACATATGGTTAAGGACCACACAGATATTAAGAGAGGAAACCCGCTGTCGCCACTACATGGGCTACTCTTCCGATTAGCAGCAAGGGATCTTTTATTTGCACTTCCCACAGGCAGGATAGCACAAACCATGGCCTTTGTTGAACCAGTTATGGATCACTGGTCGGTGCAAGTGGTTTACACCTACCCATTGAGCCTTGCGGAGCACTCACTCAGGGTTTGGAGTCGGTATCTGGATTAAAAATCCCATGCCTCGACTGGGATCCGAACCCAGTACCTACCAGCCTGTAGACCGATGGCCTACCACGACGCCACTGAGGCCGGTCCCCTGCCAACGATGTCAACAACAGCTGTCATTGCCTGTGCACGTGCGAGTGTTAAATAGGAATGCTGGTCAACTCACTCCAAAGCCAACTCACCCAAGTGTTTGGACAACTCATTCCAAACTTTACTGTCCATAAATAATTGTGACAAAATAAAAAATTGATGTCTACAACTTTGGTGTCATTTTATTTATTAATATTACAGTGAAACTCCGCTATTACGATCACTTATTAAAGGGTGTTATATTGGGGAGCTCTTAATATAGGATAAATAATAATCTATTACAATGAACTGTCAAGCCTAATTTAACGTTTGTGAGTTTGTCCCTTATTTTCTTAAAGGAATGATCAGGCAAGGCTTTTGGAGTCCAACTGGTGTGCATATTCAACAATATTAAATGCACATTAGCTTAAAATGTTGGTATATTAATTTTTAAAATGGTAAAGATACGAGTTGAATAAATAGTGTGGGGCGAATTGACCAACTGCGTTGGGGGCAAGTTGACCTGCTCCCGTTAAATAGTGTTAATTATTTAACTTGTGTTGTATGTTTATTTCTCTAGCGGATGTGATTATTGTTTGTATAGATTGCTGTCAGGTTAGTAATTTTTTCAATTCCTTGTCATACGGTCATAAAAGCACCTTATTCATTCCAAGACAGAGCCTTGGTAAAACATTCCAGATGTTTGTTTGTGTGGGTCCCGTGACAACATAATAATTAGAATTTAATTACAACAGTTTGTAATAAAACTAAAACAAGTTCTGTTTCCTTCTTTTGTCTTGTTATTATTGTTTGTATGATATGATAACATGTTTTTATAGTGCAATTTAAGTAAGTTCTTTTTTAAAACGAAATTCGGTCGCAGGCCATTCAAAAGTTGTACGGGCGAGTCAAAGTGTTGCTGTGAGTGGCCCGATTGGCCAGTCAAAACAAATCCAAAGTGCGTATCCTGTGATACTAGCCAATACACGATGGCTGGTATATATAAATGGTTGTGGTATGTGCTGTCCTGTCTGTGGGATGGTGCGTATAAAAGATCTCTTGGTAGACCTAAAAATGGAAAAATGTAGCAGGTTTCCTCTCTGGTTATATGTTAGCATTACCAAATGTTTGACATCCAATAACTGATGATTAAAATAAATCAATATGCTCTAGTGGTTTTGTTAAACAAAACTAACGATAATGAATGATCTATTAGAAAAAGGTGATTTATTTCTATTTCAGTATACTTTGTTGTTTCACTACCCCTAAAAACCGGGCCCTCAATAAATGAGAATTCCTTCAAAGATGGCCATTTTTCACCGTCCCTTTATGAACACCATTACGGAAAAGAACATCTCTAAACTGGATACCATTAAAAGTGGATTTTTTACATGGTCCCATGAATGTCTGGTTTAGAGGGGTTTCACTGTGATATATTTCCTTTCATAATTAAATTAAAGGGACAGACCCTAGTTTCAACCCGTGAAAATTAACACTAAGTTCAGTTAATCTACAAACCTGTAAAATATTTGGATAAACTTACAATAGAGTGAAACATGAGTCTGTGACTTTGAAATGGTGAAATATCCTCCAAAATAGACTAAAACTCGACTCCATAACTGTTACTTCTCAGACACACGTGCGTTTTTAAAAATATGTAAAATGTATTTTGTGATATTAAAAACACCAGGATGACCAAAAATTATTCGAATGTGCGGAAATGGATAATCTAAACAATAAAATCTGAGTAAAGTATGATTTCAGTTATCACAAGCGGCTCTAATTGTAAAAAAATATGCCTTAGTGTTTAAAAACTAGGGTCTGTCCCTTTAATGGTCATTAATATTTTATTTTTTTAGGTAACAAAATGACATACATGTATGAAAAGTAAAAGATTTATTATAAACATGCAGAAAAAAGTATTTTGCTTTATTTGTTTCCCCACGACTGGCATATCAAAGGTCATGGTATGTGCTACCCTGTCTGTGGAAAAGTGCATATAAAAGATCCCTTGCTGTTAATGGAAAAATGTAGCGGGTTTTCTCTTAGAAAAAATTGACAAATATTTGAGATTTAATAGCCAATGATTAATAAGTCAATGTGTTCTGGTGGTGTCGTTAAACAAAACTAATTTTTTCATTAATGTTTTTTTACTCCACCAGGTGGCGTCTTACATCCCTCAGCTCAGTCGGTACAGTCCAGATTTATGGGGAGTTAGCATCTGTACAGTGGATGGCCAGAGGTATGATATTGAATATAATACACACTGGCATAAATCCCCAATATTGGATGTACAGAGGTATGATATTAAACATAATACACATTGGTATAAATCCCCAATATTGTATGTACAGAGGTATGATATTAAACATAATACACATTGGCATGAATCCCCAATATTGTATGTACAGAGGTATGATATTAAACATAATACACATTGGTATAAATCCCCAATATTGGATATACCGAGGTATGATATTAAACATAATACACATTGGTATAAATTCCCAATATTGGATATACCGAGGTATGATATTAAACATAATACACACTGACATAAATCCCCAATATTGTATGTACAGAGGTATGATATTAAACATAATACACATTGGCATAAATCCCCAATATTGGATATACCGAGGTATGATATTAAACATAATACACATTGGTATAAATCCTCAATATTGGATGTACAGAGGTATGATATTAAACATAATACACATTGGTATAAATTCCCAATATTGGATATATCGAGGTATGATATTAAACATAATACACATTGGTATAAATCCTCAATATTGGATGTACAGAGGTATGATATTAAACATAATACCCAATATTGGATGTACAGAGGTAATGATATTAAACATAATACGCATTGGCATGAATCCCCAGTATTGTACGTACAGAGGTATGATATTAAACATAATACGCATTGGCATGAATCCCCAGTATTGGATGTACAGAGGTATGATATTAAACGTAATACACATTGGCATCAATCCCCAGTATTGGATGTACAGAGGTATGATATTAAACATAAATACCCAATATTGGATGTACAGAGGTATGATATTAAACATAATACGCATTGGCATGAATCCCCAGTATTGGATGTACAGAGGTATGATATTAAACGTAATACACATTGGCATCAATCCCCAGTATTGGATGTACAGAGGTATGATATTAAACATAATACGCATTGGCATGAATCCCCAGTATTGGATGTACAGAGGTATGATATTAAACATAATACACATTGGCATAAATCCCCAGTATTGGATGTACAGAGGTATGATATTAAACGTAATACACATTGGCATGAATCCCCAATATTGTACGTACAGAGGTATGATATTAAATGTAATACACATTGGCATGAATCCCCAATATTGTACGTACAGAGGTATGATATTAAAAATAATACACATTGGCATAAATCCCCAATATTGGATGTACGGAGGTATGATATTAAACATAATACACATTGGCATAAATCAACAATATTGCATGTACGGAGGTATGATATAAAACATAATACACATTGGCATAAATCAACAATATTTCATGTACGGAGGTATGATATTAAACATAATACACATTGGCATAAATTCCCAATATTGAATGTACAGAGGTATGATATTAAACATAATACACTTTGGCATAAATTTCCAATAATGGATGTATATATACAGAGGTATGATATTAAAAACAACACAATATAACTTACTTGGTGGACAGAGATATGATATTCCAAATTTTTGGTAAAGGCAAAATGTTTATTTCTGGTGAATTCTTGGTTTTGTTTCAGGTATTCGATAGGCGATTTATCCGTGCCATTCTGTCTCCAGTCAGTGAGTAAACCGATGACCTACGCTCTCCTTCTCAAGGAACTGGGATCCAGTCTTGTACACGAGTATGTGGGGCAGGAGCCAAGTGGAGTGACGTTTAACCATATATCTCTGAACCATCTCAGTGAGTACTTCTAACTCCACTGATTTCAAATGTGGGGTGGAATTTTGTGGTCTCTTCAGGTGTCTTATGATGTTCGCAGGGCTTGAAATTAAAAACCGCACCTCAACGATGGTAAACTGTTATACCTGGTCTGGTACTTATAAAACCTTTAGAGTCTAGACTTGAGACTCTAATAGAGTCTGAGACAGCAACGTCATGACAACGCCAAACAAATTGTATGCGTGTGACGTCATTAGAAATGGAGTCTGGACTCTTAAAAGTTCTATAAGCACAGGTCCAGGTGTATATTATGTGCTAGTATTTAACACTTGTGCTTTTGAAATGTCTACATACGGCAAAGTAACCTTTAATTCAGTCATGTTGATTTGCTGCAAAAGTAACTTTGAAAAAAACTTCAAAATTGCTGTCATGGCAATGTTTTTAAAATATTGCTTTGGACAAAAGATTCTTAAGTTCGAGCCCTGCATTCATCAGTGGATCGTTTCTAATACCGATTTGTCCAGCATCCGTCTGTCTGTTTGTCTGTCCTTCAACCTTTTCTTTAAAATCTCTCTTTTCCTACAGTTTTGATTGAATTGTTCTGAAACTTGGTACAAAGATCCTCTGTTGCACTCTTCCCAATCTAATACAGAGATACAGTTTATTTAGGATATTTTGAATTTTTACTGAACAAATTTTTTAAAATTTATAATATAAAATAAAAAGACTATATTTTCCTAGAGTTTTGATTGAATAGTTCTGAAACTTGGTACTAATTTTAAGATTCTCTGGGGCAGTCTTCACAATCTAATAGAGAGATACATGTATATTGGAATTTTTAATACAAATATTTAAAAAAAAAACCCACCAGGTGGTCTTTACAAACTAACAGAGTTTTAGAATTTTTAATAATTTTTTTTAATTTAAATAAAGATTTACAAATTAATTTATTATCTACTACTGACAAAACTGAAAATTAAATAGTGGAGCTCTACAGGCTGATAGTCTTGTTGTTTTTTCTTTTTTCAATTAGTGCTGCATAACTGGTTTGTCCTGTCTTGTCTGTGTTAGGTGCTTAATAGAGGCCACTTACTTATAGGTGGTTGCTAAATAGAGGTGGCTGCTTAATGGAGGTGGTTGCTAAATAGAGGTGGCTGTTGAATAGAGGTGGCTGCTTCACAGAGGTGCCCACTTGTAGAGATGGATGATATTTAAAGGTGACTGCATAATAGAGATTGTTGCTAAATAGAGATGTCTGCATAATAGAAGTGCCTGCTTAATAGAAGTGGATGCTTAGCAGAGGTGTCTTCTTAATAGAGGGGCATTCTCATTATTGGTGGCTGCGTTATATAAATGAGCAGTCACACACGAAAACCTACAAATTAGCATGATGTCAGAAACCGAGTAAACACGGCTCAAAGTTTGACGTCACATGTATGTAAATGCGGAAGTAAAAGTTGACATGCTGTTTGCGTTGTTTGTTTTGAAAAATTTAGAAGATGACATCTTCTTTACATGAAGATCAGTTTGAAGTAAACATATATCTGTATGTACAATAGTGTTTGGTTACTATTTTGTATTTTGTACCTGAGAACATCGGTCGAGATTGTTAGCAATACCATCAGTACTTTGATACACATTTACAAGCATAGGGAGAAGTCCAATATATTGATATGGTATGCAAGTATCACACCTTTTCCAGAAGTTAAGCTACTGTCACACCTTGCCGGATAGGGTCTGACGGAGCGAAAGAAAATTATCTGATGGTGAAAGTCGTCTCCGTTGCTGCTTGAGGCCCTTCGAACGGAAGAACACCCGATATTTAGCGGATAAAACGCACAATGACCGTACAATCACCAGACAAGTACAGGACAATTACCGGCCACTGTAACGGACATTACCGTATGAGTAACAGACAAGATCCGGTGAAAATGAAATCGGAAATCATGAGAAACTGACAAAACGTTCTTCAAATGTATTTGTACAGGTCATGTGACGGACAGAACGGGTATAAATAGTCCGGTGAATTGAACAATTGAATGGATCAAGAGGGGCTCTGTAGAATGTTTGTTACTTGGTGATTCTGGGACCTACTCGTTCGAGGATCTCATCAAACATCTCAGGGGGCAACCTCATGAAGTTAACAAATGCCTTCTGGTCTTCTCTCCGCAGCTCCATCATGAGTTTGTCATAAAGACCAAACTGTCGCCACCTCTCAGGGCCCAGCCATGCCCTAGACCACCATCTCTGCTGCCCCCTACTCCTCCTGTTCTCTACATGGGCATAGATGTTGAGATTGGCATCTAGCAGGTCAATCTGTGCCTGGATCAGGGCCACTTGATACTGCAGGCGGAGTCTCACATGACACTCCATCATGAAGGTCCTCACGGGGGGCAATCAGCTGTGATTTCAGGAGTGATCTCATCATTGTCCATGATGCCCTTACTGCCCAGCGTTATGTTGACGTTATTCTAAGACCAGTTCTCCAGCCACTTTTGCGCCGTCACCGAAGACCAGGAGGTCCCCTTCTGTTTCATGCAAGTATGAACCGAAAAAACAATGTGCACACTTTTGTATGTCACTCAACGCGGAGTCATACAGTGTGCACATTGTTTTTTCGGTTCATACTTGCATGAACCAAAAAATAATTGCAGTCAGCTCTTAAATATATAGCATTACTTTTTAATTCTAACTCGGCTTAATAAGATATTTTTGAAATGAGACTGAAAATTCCCAAATTTTAGTAAAACGACACTAAAATTCCCAATTTCAAAGCCATGGGTGTAAAGTCAAATTTTAGAAATACAACTCTGATTGTAATTAAAGGTGGTTGGTTCTAGGGTCTCCACGAGTATGTTGCAGGCCGAATCTAGCAAGACTAGAGTCTGTTCACAGGACTCGGTACCAGTAGAAGCTAGGGGGAATACAATATGATCAACTATAACACAATGGACAATGTAGGACAATAATTTCAGCAGTAGATAATCAATGATATACGTTACACAATAATTATATGATCATGCACTAGTTTCTCTTTTTAAATTGGCCGTCCGTCCGTCACAACACTGAACACATCAACCAGTTTCTAAATGCAATACAATGGTATGATTTGGCATCCATATTCAGCACTGGAAATTAAGATGCATAATGCTATTTTACCTTTTCCCTCAGTTTCATTATAATCTAGTGTAAGTATCAGGTACTGTACTCTTAGTCTGGGTCGAGTTTGACCTGCAGGTACTCAATATTTTGGACTCGAGGAGGCCCTAGTCGGTCCAGAAGGTGACTGCTTAATATGCAAAAGAGCATATTTTAAAAATTAAATGCAAATTTAAATTTTTCAATAGTAAATTATTCATAACTTGAATGCAGGTTTGCACAGTGTTACGCAAACTGTTCAAATTATATTTTCTTTTCTTCTTTTTTTCTTTTTCTTCAGATAAACCTCACAACCCTTTGATAAACTCCGGTGCTTTAGTTGTGTGTTCCCTTCTTAGACAAGACATGGATCCCGCTGACAGATTTGATTTTGTAAGTACTGACATAAATACATTTATCATATAATATCTTACATTTTCAGTGCAATCAAAGTATGTGATATTTTTCAGATCACATACTTTAAGAATTTGATGACTTTGCAAATTAGATGTAAATTAGTCGAGGTTTCGGCACTAAGTTTATTGACATTTAAGCAAACGTACTTGGGTGACACTCCATGATTGACGTACGCATTCATAGTCATCAAAATAAAAACATTTCAATGGCAGTTTGACACTAAAAGCTGTCCTGCGTTCAGAAAACAAAAAACGTTAGGCATAACTTTATTTTGATGTAAGGACATCCAAAATGACGTTATTTCCATCCAAAAGTACACCGTGCCACATATTCTTACATCATTTAAAAAATCTAGTAATGGCGGACTGGAATTAAAGTTGCGTGTACAGTTTACAAAAACACGTATTCAGCTTGCTTATATGATAAAGAGATTATTACCCTCGTGTATTTCGGTATCGTCAATATCATATATTAGGAATAAAAATAATGTATTATGCTCGTCAGAGGCTCGCATAATACAATTTTTATTCCTAATATATGATATTGACGATACCAAAAAACACTCTGGTAATAACCTCTATTTATCATATAATATCATATAATATCTAGCATATCCAGTGTAATCAAAGTATGTGATATTTATTAGATCACATTCTTTCAGAATTTGATAACTTTGCAAATTAGATGTGAATTATTCGAAGGAAGGAAGCAAATGTTTTATTTAACGATGCACTCAACACATTTTATTTATGGTTATATGGCGTCAGACATATGGTTAAGGACCACACAGATATTGAGAGAGGAAACCCGCTATCGCCACTTCATGGGCTACTCTTTTCAATTAGCAGCAAGGGATCTTTTATATGCACCATCCCACAAACAGGATAGCACATACCACAGCCTTTGATATACCAGTCGTGGCAATCTATTATGAAGTACATGTACACGAAGTAGTATATGAAGTTGTGTTTGTACTTTGAATTACTTCCCTTGCCGTTATCTTTATTTACTGCAAATAGTTAAATGGTACAGGCTTCAGTGGTAGGTACAGGGTTCGCAGTTTTAACGACTCAGTGGGTAGGTGTACCAGTCATGGTTCACTGGCTGTAGCGAGTGAATTAATCAAGATCACGGTTCTACGTTTATTAACATTTAAACAAATGTACTAGGGTGACACTCCATGATTGACGTGTGCATTCATAGTCAACAAATAAAAACATTTCAATAGCAACTTTACACTGCTGGGGGTGAGGGGGGATTAGGATTTGCAGATCAATTTCTATTTCACATGCTAGGTAAAAAAAAACCACAGACTGCTTTTTGCTTTTTACATGCTGCTATTTCAAGCCTGTATTAACGGGTATTATTTTCTTTCAGATATCAAAGTATTTTAAGATGATGGGGAGGGGAGGGGATTAGGGTTTGCAGATCAATTTCTATTTCTCTTTCACCTGCTATATAATTAGGTCTAGAAAAATGGACTGGTTTTTGCTTTTCACATTCTGCTATTTCAAGCCCTGTATTAACGGGTGTCGTATTTTTTTACAGACCTCCAAGTATTTTAAAATGATGACAGGCAACGAATACCTTGCTTTCAACAACTCAATGTGAGTAATGTATGTAATACAGGAATGTATTACATAGGGGTAATTTGTGTGCTTCCTTCCTCTCAAACACATCATTCATTCATTCATGCATTCATTCTTTCGTTCTTTCGTTCATTTGTTTGTTCTTTCATTCGTTCATTCAATTGTTCATTCATTTACTTATTTATAAAATAATTGCACTTATTTATTCACTATTAACTTAATTTTTTTTTTTTTATTGACTTGTTTATTAATTAATTTATTAACTTATTTATTAATTTATTTATTATTTTATTAACTTATTCATTTATTTATTGACTTATTTATTAATTAATTTATTAACTTATTTATTTATTATTTTATTTATTTATTTATTAACTTATTTATTTATTTATTATTTTATTAACTTATTAACTTACATGTATTCATTTATTTATTGACTTATTTAATAATTAATTTATTAACTTGTTTGTTTATTTATTTATTTTTATAACTTATTTATTTATTTATTAACTTATTTATTGTTTATTTATTATTTTATTAACATTTATTTATTTATTATTAACATTTATTTATTTATTTATTTATTTATTTATTTATTTATTCAGACATCACTGTTTGAGAGAAACTGTCACTCTGGCTCTCCATCACTCCTCTAAAACTATAGTTCAGAGAGAGTAATTTTCAACTCCCCTTGGCATGTGAATTTAGAAAAAAGTTGTACCGCAAAAGGATTAAATATCTGTGCTCAGTATGATAACATCTTAAATAGCTCTCCGTAATCTAAGTCACTGTCCTCAGTCTTTTTTATGTTGAAGTCTGTTTATTTATTTATTTATTTATTAATGAATTATTGAGGATACTCCCCGAGTGTCTTGTGATATCATAATTTATCAGCACTAGTTGATAAAAGTATGAAATCCAAGGTTTGACAAGGATTTTTATACTTTTATCAATGAGTGCTAATATATTATGATATCACAAGTCACGAGGGTGGTATTCTTTTTATCATTCATTATCTTTCTTTTCATTTACGAAAATTGTAAACAATGTCAGTAATGTGGGTTGAATGTCACTATATTTGGCAGGGTTAGACTCGTTAACTAGCAGAACGACAGTGGCATGACGTCACTAAAGATAGTTTTAGCGCTGAAACATACACAGTGACGTAACAAAAGAAGTGATATCTCCTAGGAGAATATCGCAGGAGATATAACAAAGTATAGTGCCAGCGATATCTCCTACAAAAGACTTTAATGGATGATAAATTTATTTATCTCACTGACTAGCTTGCTCACTCACTTACTCACTCACTTACAAACTCACTCAGTTTTCCACTCACTTGATCACTAATTGACTTATACACTCAATCACTGTTAAACTCACTCGTTCATATTTTTAACTTATTAATTTACTTATTACTTACTTACTTATTACTTTTCTTACTTCTATTACTTTCCTGTTTAGATTTCTTTCTGAAAGGTTATCTGCTGACAGGAATTTTGCTTTGGGATACTACTTACGGGAAAACAAGGTTTGTATGGCAATGTTTAAAATCTGTGTCACTTTCTAGGATGATCTGACTACATGATTGTAAAAATTTTAATTCTTAATAAAACAAAAACACCTTTCAATCTGTTTCAACCCTGTCAGTCAGTTTCCTCCAACTCTGTCTTCTAATTTCATTTCAACTTATTTTTGTGCTTATATCCAATTAAGGTTCAAGCACGCTGTCCTGGGCACATGCACACCTCAGCTATCTGGGCTGTCTGTCCAGTTTGTTTGTTAGTGGTTAGTGAGAGAGAGGAGGGTGTAGTGGCCTTACACCTACCCATTGAGCCCTTAAGAACTCGCTCTAGGTTGGAGCCGGTACCGGGCTGCGAACCCTGTACCTACCAGCCTGTAGTCCGATGGCGTAACCACTGTGCCACCAAGGCCGGTCTTCTGAGCTGTCCACACCATCACCTAGTCTTTACCTACATGTATGTAGGGTCTCCACGAGTACTTGAGTACTCGGGCGCGGGCCGAGTCCAGTAAGACTCGAGTCCGTTCACAGGACTCCCAGTACCTGTGCAAGGAAGAACACTCTCATTTAATGTATATCTTTTTACCATATATAATCATTTTGCCATAATATTATTTGCTTTCCGCCGGTTACATTATAGGGCTATGAGACATGGAGGGGAAACAAAAATTGAATGTGTAAAATGCAATACAATGGCATGATCTGGCATCCATGTTCAGCGCTGGAATTAAGATGCATGCTGCTATTTTACTTTGTTCTTTAATCTCATTATCATCTAGTAGTAAATGTCGGGTACTCGGGTACTCGGGTCCGGGTCGAGTTTGACCCTCGAGTACTCGAGTCCAATATTTTGGACTCGTGCATGCCCTACCTGTATGTAAACCTAATTATTACCTACTGGTAATAGTGTACATCTGATTATTGCTTATATAAACCTACTTATTACCTACCGGTAATAGTGTACATCTGATTATTGCTTATATAAACCTAATTATTACCTACCGGTAATAGTGTACATCTGATTATTGCTTATATAAACCTAATTATTACCTACCGGTAATAGTGTACATCTGATTATTGCTTATATAAACCTAATTATTACCTACCGGTAATAGTGTACATCTGATTATTGCTTATATAAACCTAATTATTACCTACCGGTAATAGTGTACATCTGATTATTGCTTATATAAACCTAATTATTACCTACCGGTAATAGTGTACATCTGATTATTGCTTATATAAACCTAATTATTACCTACTGGTAATAGTGTACATCTGATTATTGCTTATATAAACCTAATTATTACCTACCGGTAATAGTGTACATCTAATTATTGCTTATATAAACCTAATTATTACCTAATATATGTAAAAGTAATTATTATGTATGTAAATCTAATTATTACTCTTTTTATTTTTATTCTTTCAGTGTTTTCCGGAAGGAACAAATCTAAAAGATATTCTTGACTTTTACTTCCAAGTAAGGTTCTTTCAAGAAATATTGTCTTAAACTTGTTTTGATACAATCATTTACTGATGTGATGGCTATTTAATATTCTGTGTTAACATTAAAGGGTGTATACTATCAAATCATATCCCATAGATGACAATTATATAGTAACATGTGTCTAAAACTCCTACCTGCAGCGCGTCAACCGACATAAACGCCACAGACATAAATACTACCACCCCTCACCCGTAAAGTGAATTGGAAAAAAAGTCGGGGTCAAGCTGCTCATTTCTGAGATAACGGGTAGCATCTATGACTACCCTAGTTTCGCACAAATTTTGAGTACTTTTTTTTACAGGTACCCCATACATGTTTCAAGCACAAGGCTACTTGACACAGTGGTACTAGATGAAATAAAATTGCATACATGTTTTGCCCAGATAAAACTTTTTTTTTTACAACCAACACACTGACAGTTATCTTCAATCAACAGACTTGTGTTGTTCACTTCTCTTATCAAAAGTTGGGTGCATCTTGAACTTTGACCCAGCTGGATGTTATTTGGTTTAGTGCTACCTATAGGCATGTAATGTTTCATTAACAAAACTTTAGCATATTGTATAATTACAAATTAATTTAGTTTTGATTTAATAGTCTGGGATGAATTTAAAAAAACATCGTAATCCTAGTTTTGCACTGAAACATAAATCTATGACAAAACTACACTTGTTAATGCTATTAAAGCTGTATCCTAACCGGCTGCGAGCGATGCGAGTGACTATTTTAGAAATAATTTATTTCAATTGCCATATCCTAACCACACGTGCGCGACGCGACATAAACCTGTCGCGTCGCGCTCGTGCAGTTAGGATACGGCAATGGAAATCAATTATTTCTAAAATAATCACTCGGATCGCTCACGGCCAGTTAGGATACAGCTTAACAGTGCAACAAATATAGTTTGAAGTACAAAAAATTTCTTTTCTTCTGTTGTTAAAATGCTCCATCTTCTGTAATAATGTAATTTTTGGCATGAAATGGATGGCAAACATAAATATAAGTGTATGACCAGTATAACTGCTAGTTACAGACGTAAACTTGTGATGTTTTGTAAAATTGGTTCCAGGTCCATAAAAAAGTAAGATAGTATTTATGGGTTTTGGTTATTGACAATATTGGTGGGCATTTTGCTGAGTTTAGTGTTTTTAAATATAGATTTTTTTTTAAATAATTTTTATCTTATTTTATTGTTTCTACTTTTTGTTAAATTTAATGTTTCTTTGCATAGCTTAAAGGTTAAATTTAGTGTTTTTAAATACCGCTTTTTTTTAATGTATTTTTATCTTATTTTATTGTTTGTACTTATCGTTTTAATTTAATGGGCCAAATTTACGAAACCTGTTTTTAATTTTTAAAGACAGGTGTTTAAGCATGTAAATGTATGTAGTTGTATGCATGTTAGTCATAAACAGGCTTTAAAAGTTCATCCCATGTTTGTTTTTATAGCTTATTTATATTTATAACTATTTAATATTTATTTATTTCAACTTATTTTTGTACTTATATCTAATTAAGGTTCAATCATGCTGTCCTGGGCACACACCTCAGCTATCTGGTCTGTCTGTCTAGGACAGTGGGTTGGTTGTTAGTGGTTAGTGAGAGAGAAGAGGTTGTAGTGGTCTTACACCTACCCATTGAGTCGTTAAAACTCGCTCTGGGTGGGAGCCGGTACCGGGCTGCAAACCCTGTACCTACCAGCCTTATGTCCGATGGCTTAATCACGACAGCACCGAGGCCGGTATCTATATAGGTCCAGTGGGTTATTATTCGTTCCAGCCAGTGCAGCACAACTGGTATATCAAAGGCCATGGTATGTGTTATCCTGTTTGTAGGATGATGTATATAAAGAAACATTTAACTTATTCCAGTATTTCTGTTTCTAGCTTTGCTCTGTGGAAATCACGTGCGAATCTGGCGCAGTTATCGGTGCCACGTTTGCTAATGGAGGAATCTGTCCCATCACGGATCACAAGATCTTGGACAGTGACGCGGTGCGCAACACTCTCTCTCTGATGCACTCCTGTGGCATGTACGACTACTCGGGCCAGTTTGCCTTCAAGGTATCACACCACTATTTTTTTTGTTTAACCTTCTGACTACTGCAGGCGAGATATCTCATACCGACATCATGCCAGTCGACATACTGTACACTATACAGTGCATTCCCCAATTCATATTTCCCACCGTTTTGCACACTATACTCGCCGGAAAGACTTGTATAACAGGAAGCAGAAGACAACTCAGCTTCCTGTATGTTTTAGTTTTTGTTTTTCAGCTGAAAATAACATGTTTTTCGGCAAGTATTTTTTCTTGACAACAATGGCGGCACGTCACGGTCATTTTCAGGGATCGATAGCTGATTGTGACAGCTAATTTGATAATAAATGTTATCGTTTTACCAACAACGAAAATCACCAAATATTGGAATATGAATCATAGGTCATTTGTTTTTAAAAATCTGGTCAGAAATTTAACCATTATTATCGGGAATAATAGACATAAATACTGGACAGCTGGCCGCAAATACCAGTAAGTAAGCATGACTTTTTCGATTTTTTGCCTAATTTTAGTCAACATTAACTGATCTATAATATCATACAAAATATAAAAACCCATGAAAATAATACTTACTGATTCAAATATGAACTTTATTTTATGTATTTATAAATTATTTAAGTGAATATATGTGAGGAAAAATTATAAACTTGTACCCACTCAACATGGTTTTTGTCAAAAATTAATCCAGTAGTCTAAAGGTTAAATTACCGATTTTGTGTTCATACTGGTGGAAAGAAATAAGGGATCACACAAATAGTAACAGCGAATATTGACTGCAACCAGAACCCTGTAGCCCTGTGGTAAAGGCCAGAGTTTCTGGAATTTTTGTAAAATCTACTACTTTATTTTAAGTTAATACAATTTTACTAAATAATATTAATAATCAGATATGGGGGACAGGATTTAGCTCAGTTGGTTGAGTGCTCGCTTTAGGTGCTTGCGTCGCAGGATCGAAGCACCTTGGTGGATCCATTCAGCTGATTGGGTTTTTTCTTGTTCCTACCAGTGCACCACAACTGGACAAAGGCCGTGGTATGTGCTGTCCTGTCTTTAAGAAAGTGCATATAAAAGATCCCTTTCTGCATTAGTTAAAATGTTGCGGGTTTTCTCTGATGACTACGAGTCAGATTTAACAAATGTTTGACATCCAATAGCCGATGATTAATTAATCAGTGTGCTCCAGTGATATCATTAAACACACTTTTTTTTCTTCTTTTTTTAATCAGATATGACACCTAAAGAGGGAGATAGAGCTTAAAAACACTAACATTGGGGGTTTGGGGTGGGGACAGAATATTCATATTTACAAAATAGACTTAACTGCAACATTCTACCTTTTTGTTTTCTGTATAGCTGAATATCACTAGCAATGAGAGTGGGGCTACCATAATCTAGAAGCCCTAGGTAAAGCACTCTCATGATGCGTGGTCAGTCTAGGATCGATCCCCATCAGTAGGCCCAGTGGGTTATTATTCGTTTCAGCCAGTGCAGCACGACTGGTATATCAAAGGCCATGGTATGTGATATCCTGTCTGTGGGATGGTGCATATAAAAGATTCCTTGCTACTAATAGGTTTCCTCTCTAAGTCTATATATCAAAATTACCAAATGTTTGACTTCCAATAGCCGGAGGACGGGACATAGCCCAGTGGTACAGCACTCGCTCAATGCGCGGTCGGTGTGGGATCGATCCCCATCAGTGTTGAGTGCGTTGTTAAATAAAACATTTCTTTCTTTTCTTTCTTTTTTCTTCTAATAGCCGATGATTAATAAATCAGTGTGT
Source organism: Gigantopelta aegis (assembly GCF_016097555.1). Classification (NCBI taxonomy): domain Eukaryota; kingdom Metazoa; phylum Mollusca; class Gastropoda; order Neomphalida; family Peltospiridae; genus Gigantopelta; species Gigantopelta aegis. Next base: position 20,439,340 of record NC_054705.1, read on the forward strand.
TCTAGTGGTGTCGTTAAACAAACAAACAAACTTTAATCATCCATAATCCATCTAGCCATTTATTGTGTGTTACATTCTGTTCTTGTAGGTCGGCCTGCCAGCCAAGTCTGGAGTGTCTGGAGCAATTCTCATCGTGGTTCCAAACCTGATGGGAATCTGTATCTGGTCTCCACCTCTAGACATGTACGGAAACAGTTGCCGTGGGTTACAGTTTGCTGAGGTTTGTTATTCTCGCATTTTTTATTGCACCAAACTTAAAGGTGATACATGTCATGTATATTAGAGTTACAAGTACCATATTTCATTTTTTATTTATTTTTTACATTTATTTGTGATAAATAACTTCAAATTAATTTACCTCCATGTATATTTATAAATGACTTCAAATCAATTAAAGGTGCTACATGTATATCAGTTACAATTGTCATATTTCACTATTTTTACATTTATTTGTGATAAATAACTTCAAATTAATTAAAGGTCCTATATGATAGTTACAATTGTCGTATTTCACTATTTTTACATTTATTTGTGATAAATAACTTAAAATTAATTTACGTCCATGTGTATTTATAAATGACTACATGTATATCAGTTACAATTGTCATATTTCACTAATTTTACATTTATTTGTGATAAAGAACTTCAAAATAATTAAAGGTGCTATATCATAGTTACAGTTGTCATATTTCACTATTTTTATATATATTTGTGATAAATAACTTCAAGTTAATTTACCTCCATGTATATTTTTGGCATAACTAATATTACATTTTTAGCACCTTTAATATCATTATTATACAGTGATAAAAATAAGCAGAAATTTTCACTAGTCCACCGGACAAGTATATCTTGAAATCTACTTGTATTTGTCCACCAATATTATCACTTGTCATTTTAATTACGGTTATATGGTGTCGGACATATGGTTAAGGACCACACAGATATTGAGAGAGGAAACCCACTGTCGGCACTTCATGGGCTACTCTTTTCAATTAGCAGCAAGGGATCTTTTATATGCACCATCCCACAGACAGGGTAGTACATACCACAGCCTTTGATATACCAGTCGTGGTGCACTGGCTGGAACGAGAAATAGCCCGACAATGTTTTTGACTGCTCAAAATGAAACTGCATTGAAACTTTTTACTTGTCCATTGGATAACCATTGAAGTACATTTTGCTTGTCGAGCAGATTTGCACTTGTCAGGACAAACGGACAAGTACTTATTTCGAACACTGTTATATAATGTTTCAAATAAGTTGGCAATATTTAAAACATAAAAACAACATAATCTCTGGGTTTTTTCTACCATAGATAGGAGATCACATGTCAATAGCTTACCAGGCAATTTAAATTGTATCTTATCTGGGGGGTGGGGGGGTGGGGGGGGGTTAGTGATTAAGAAACAAAAGGACCTTGTTTCGGTATGATAAAGTGAATTATCTCCCCTTGACAGTGATTGTCTGTCATGGCACTCAAGCTAGCAGAAATCCTATCTGTCCACCATTGTAACATCTTCAGCCACCATACCACCATTTACACGTGTTGTTACTTTGTATAGCAGCTTAACACAGTCTGGTTTAGGAAATAGGTCTTTATTAAAAACATTTATATAAAAATACTGCAATGTTTTTTTCAAATCATTGATGATTACAAGTATAGGTTAACCTCTGTAGTATACAAATAACCCATTGGTTTGAAGTTACCCGTTTTTAGTACTAAATTATAACTGTCGGAGTAATATGCTGCCACTTATGTAACAGCACTGTTCTGGCATAAGAGAGGATAACTCATGATGCTTTCTGTCAAACTGTATTGGTATTTTGCATGGTAGTTACCAGGTGACTGTACTTTCTAAAAATAGCAGTACTGTAATATATAGCCCTCTCTTTACTGCCTTGGCTACAGATTTTTGAAGATATCTTAGCATTAAGATACTGTAAAACCATCTAAGTTATGACATCTCTACAACCCTCGCCATAGCCTATGACTGTTTTACAATATCATAACGCTATTAGGAAATTAAAAAAATATGGGCCCTGTTTTCACAAAATATATTTGGACATACAAATTGTATTGAAATTTTGTATGTAAAAATTAAAGGTGGTGTGTAACCTTCTCATTACCATCCTCCATGGTGGTCATATTGCCTTGGTTTGTATTCCTGTCCTTGTAGGGTGGGATGTAGCTCAGTAGTAGAGTGCTCGCCTAAAGTGCGATGGGTTGAAGGATCAATTGTCCTCAGTGGATTTTTCTCTTTTATTCTGGAACATCAAATGGTGTGGTATGTACTGTCCTGTGGGGAGATGCTTATAAAAGATAATTTGCTGCTTTTGATTGATAGGTGTATAGCCTATGTTGTATGCATCAGGTTTCCTCTCTTTTTACATGACCAACTGTCAAGATAATCATATCTGTTTTATACCAGTCAGCTGTAGTTTTAGTGGGCTGGGGTGTCGTTAAACAGCTATTCCTTTCCTTTTGTGGTGGGCTTCAGCTCCCTTACTGCTTTTCATATAACACATAACACATATAAATGCTTGTATTTTATACTGCTTTTCATATAACATAAATATAAATGCTTTAATTTTATACTGCTTTTCATATAACACATATAAATGCTGGTATTTTATACTGCATTTCATATAACACATAACAAATATAAATGCTTTTATTTTATACTGCTTTTCATATAACACATAAATACTTCTATTTTATACTGCTTTTCACATAACACATAAATGCTTTAATTTTATACTGCTTTTCATATAACACATATAAATGCTTGTATTTTGTACTGCTTTTCATATAACATAAATGCTTGTATTTTATACTGCTTTTCATATAACATATAACATAAATATAAATGCTTTTAATTTATACTGCTTTTCATATAACATATAACACATAAATATAAATGCTTTTATTTTATACTGCTTTTCATATAACACATATAAATGCTTGTATTTTATACGGCTTTTCATATAACAGATAACACAAATGCTTGTTTTATACTGCTTTTCATATAACACATAACACATAAATGCTTGTATGTTATACTGCTTTTCATATAACACATATAAATGCTTGTATTTTATACTGCTTTTCATATAACATATAACACTTATAAATGCTTGTATTTTAAAATATGCGAAGTGCCATTAAACATATAACACATAACAGATATAAAATGCCATTAAATATATAACAGATAACACAACTAAAGTGCCATTAAACATATAACACATATAAAGTGCCATTAAACATATAATACATATAACACATATAAATGCTTGTATTTTAAATATGCGAAGTGCCATTAAACACACATTCCTTTCTTCTTTTCTTCGTTACCCAGGAGCTGGTCCAGATGTTCAACTTCCACAACTACGACAGCATCTATCACCAGAAGAAGTTGGATCCGCGCCTGAGGAACACGACATCACTGGCGATGCTCGTTGTTGAAATGTTGTTTTCAGCCAAGACTGGCGATGTCACGTCTCTTAGACGGTAATAGTAATTAATTCATAGACTCTGTGGATTAGGGTGTGAGATGTTGCCCATTGGTAAAGCGCACGCCTGATGCAGGTTTGGTTTAAGATAAATCTCTGTCGGTTGGGGGTGGGATGTAGCCCTGTGGTGAAGCACTCACCCGATGCAGGTTCCGTTTAGAATAAATCTCTGTCGGTGGGGGGTGGGATGTAGCCCTGTGGTGAAGCACTCACCCGATGCAGGTTCCGTTTAGGATCAATCTCTGTCGGTGGGGGGTGGGATGTAGCCCTGTGGTGAAGCACTCACCCGATGCAGGTTTGGTTTAGGATCAATCTCCGTCGGTGGGGGGTGGGATGTAGCCCTGTGGTGAAGCACTCACTCGATGCAGGTTCGGTTTAGGATCAGTCTCTGTCGGTGGGGGGTGGGATGTAGCCCTGTGGTGAAGCACTCACCCGATGCAGGTTTGGTTTAGGATCAATCTTCGTCGGTGGGGGGTGGGATGTAGCCCTGTGGTGAAGCACTCACCCGATGCAGGTTTGGTTTAGGATCAATCTTCGTCGGTGGGGGGTGGGATGTAGCCCTGTGGTGAAGCACTCACCCGATGCAGGTTTGGTTTAGGATCAATCTTCGTCGGTGGTGGGGTGGGATGTAGCCCTGTGGTGAAGCACTCACCCGATGCAGGTTTGGTTTAGGATCAATCTTCGTCGGTGGTGGGGTGGGATGTAGCCCTGTGGTGAAGCACTCACCCGATGCAGGTTTGGCTTAGGATCAATCTTCGTCGGTGGGGGGTGGGATGTAGCCTTGTGGTGAAGCACTCACCCTATGCAGGTTCCGTTTAGGATCAATCTCTGTCGGTGGGGGGTGGGATGTAGCCCTGTGGTGAAGCACTCACCCGATGCAGGTTCCGTTTAGGATCAATCTGCCGGTGGGGGGTGGGATGTAGCCCTGTGGTGAAGCACTCACCCGATGCAGGTTCCGTTTAGGATCAGTCTCTGTCGGTGGGGGGTGGGATGTAGCCCTGTGGTGAAGCACTCACCCGATGCAGGTTCCATTTAGGATCAATCTCTGTCGGTTGGGGGTGGGATGTAGCCCTGTGGTGAAGCACTCACCCGATGCAGGTTCCGTTTAGGATCAATCTCTGTCGTTGGGGGGTGGGATGTAGCCCTGTGGTGAAGCACTCACCCAATGCAGGTTCCGTTTAGGATCAATCTCTGTCGGGGGGGGGGGGGGGGATGTAGCCCTGTGGTGAAGCACTCACCCGATGCAGGTTCGGTTTAGGATCAATCTCTGTCGGTGGGGGGTAGGATGTAGCCCTGTGGTGAAGCACTCACCCGATGCAGGTTCCGTTTAGGATCAGTCTCTGTCGGTGGGGGTTGGGATGTAGCCCTGTGGTGAAGCACTCACCCGATGCAGGTTCCGTTTAGGATCAATCTCTGTCGGTTGGGGGTGGGATGTAGCCCTGTGGTGAAGCACTCACCCGATGCAGGTTCCGTTTAGGATCAATCTCTGTCGGTGGGGGGTGGGATGTAGCCCTGTGGTGAAGCACTCACCCGATGCAAGTTCGGTTTAGGATCAATCTCTGTCGGTGGGGGGTGGGATGTAGCACTGTGGTGAAGCACTCACCCGATGCAGGTTTGGTTTAGGATCAATCTCTGTCGGTGGGGGGGTGGGATGTAGCCCCTGTGGTGAAGCACTCACCCGAAGCAGGTTCCGTTTAGGATCAATCTCTGTCGGTGGGGGGGTGGGATGTAGCCCTGTGGTGAAGCACTCACCCGATGCAGGTTCGGTTTAGGATCAGTCTTCGTCGGTGGGGAGTGGGATGTAGCCCTGTGGTGAAGCTCTCACCTGATGCAGGTTCCGTTTAGGATCAATCTCCGTCGGAGTGCCCATTGAGCTATTTCTCGTTCCAGCTAGTGCATCACGACTAGTATATATATATCAAAGGCTGTGACTTGTGCTATCCTGTCTATTGGATGGTGCATTTGAAAGATCCCTTGCTACTAATGAAACAATGTAGCGGGTTTCCTCTATGAGACTGTATATCAGAATTAACAGATGGTTAACATCCAATAGCTGATGAGTAATAAATCAGTGTGCTCTAGTGGTGTAGTTAAACAAAATAACCAGACCTTGGATTAGATAGAATCTCTTGAGTTTTCCATTTGAACATGTATGTTTCCAACTAACAGAGTATTTAACCACTAAAGTACATAGTAAATATGGCCTATAATATTATAGTATATGATAAGATAGCCTATTACGAGAGTGCGATCTAACAGAGTTTTTAACAACTAAAATACATAGTAAATATGGCCTATAATATTATAGTATATGATAATATAGCCTATTACGAGAGTGCGATCTAACAGAGTTTTTAACCACTAAAATACATAGTAAATATGGCCTATAATATTATAGTATATGATAATATAGCCTATTACGAGAGTGCGATCTAACAGAGTTTTTAACCACTAAAATACATAGTAAATATGGCCTATAATATTATAGTATATGATAATATAGCCTATTACGAGAGTGCGATCTAACAGAGTTTTTAATCACTAAAATACATAGTAAATATGGCCTATAATATTATAGTATATGATAATATAGCCTATTACGAGAGTGCGATCTAACAGAGTTTTTAACCACTAAAATACATAGTAAATATGGCCTATAATATTATAGTATATGATAATATAGCCTATTACGAGAGTGCGATCTAACAGAGTTTTTAATCACTAAAATACATAGTAAATATGGCCTATAATATTATAGTATATGATAATATAGCCTATTACGAGAGTGCGATCTAACAGAGTTTTTAACAACTAAAATTCATAGTAAATATGGCCTATAATATTATAGTATATGATAATATAGCCTATTACGAGAGTGCGATCTAGCTAAGTCGGTAGAGCCCTCACCTGAAGTTCTTGGGTCAAAGAAGGAAATGTTTTATTTAACAACGCACTCAACACATTTATATTTACAGTCATATGGTGTCGGACATATGGTTAAGGACCACACAGATATTGAGAGAGAAAACCCGCTGTCGCCACTTCATTAGCTATTCTTTTCGATTAGCAGCAATGGATCTTTTATATGCAGCATCCCACAAACAGGATAGTACATACCACAGCCTTTGTTACACCAGTTGTGGAGCACTGGCTGGAAAGAGACATATTCCAAAGGGTTCACCGGCGGGGATTGATCCTAGACTGATCGCGCATCAAGTGAGCGCTTTACCACTGGGTTACATCCCGCCCCCCCCCCCCCCCCACACACACACACACACACCCCTTCTTGGGTCAACGGATCAAATCCTCTTGATGGACCCATTCTCTGATTTGTAATTTTATTTTGATAAAAAAAGAGAAAAATACCGTTCCTTTCATCTTTGATAAAAAAAGAGAAAAATACCGTTCCTTTCGTCTTGTGTGTTTTTCACCAGGTGTGCTATGTCTGGGATGAACATGTCGATGTCGGATTACGATAGTCGGACGGCTCTGCATGTTGCAGCAGCTGAGGGACACTTACCTGCCGTTGAGTTCCTGGTAGAGAAATGTTCGGTGTCGCCGTTCCTCAAAGATAGGTGAGAGTTCTTGAAGAGAAATATTTAGTTTTGTAATTTTCCTAACCTTTAGACTACTGGATTAATTTCTGACAAAAGCCACGTTGAGTGGGTACAAGCTTATAATTTTTACTGACATATATTCACTTAAATGTTTTATAAATACATGAAATAAAGTTCATATATGAATTGGTAAGTATTATTTTCATTTGTTTTTATAATTTTAATGATTTTTAGATCAGTTAATGGTGATTAAAATTAGGCAAAAAATCAAAAAAGTCGCGTTTACTTACGGTCATTTGTGGCCAGCTGTCCAGTATTTATGTCCATTATTCCCAATAAATGTGGTTTTTTGACCAGATTTGTTTTTAACTACGATTCATATTGCAATATTTGGTGATTTATGATCAAATTTATTATCAACATAGCTGTCACAATCGGCTATCGATCCCTGAAAATGACCGCGACGTGCCGTCATTGTTGTCAAGCGATACAAAAAATTTCAACTTATTTTCAGCTAAATTTTTTTAAATAAAAGCCACCATTTTGAAAATAAATCTTTTTTCTTTTATTATATTTCTGATTCCGGTGAGTGCCGTGTGCAAAACAGCGGGAAATATGAATTGGGGAATGCACTGTATGCAGTATACAGAATCTCGCCATCAGTAGTCAGAAGATTAATAACACACAATTATAGCAGACCTGTCAACCTGTGACAATTCTTAGGCATAAGAAAATTAGAAATCAGGGTCCAGGGACTGCAGGCTCTTGGTCGGGTTCAGGGCGAAGTTTTTTGTTGTTGTTTGTTTAAGTGCAAAATGGAAATCTCTAAAAAAAAAAAAAAGAACCATGTGCAAGTTTTACTAATTAATAAGGCTAATGTTAAACCATACAAGTCGGTCATTGGTAGACACGTGTGTGGTGGTTGGTATTGAACCGAGGATAGGTTCAATATGCTGTATTATTATTAATAGGTAATGAATTCAGAGACCTGCATAATCAGCATAAGCAAACATTCTTGTGAAGAAATGTTAATTTTTACCATTTATTGGACAGGTGAGAATTTCTGTAGATAAAATGTTCATTTTCACCATTCATTGGACAGGTGTAAATGTCGTTTGCATGTACTAGCCAGTTGCAAGTGAAACAAGCATTTTGAGAGTACTGCTACCGGGCCCAACAATTTTTTGAATCTCCTAAATTCAAGGGCCATAACTCTGAAAAGCGGGAAAATCACCATGAAACTTGAACTTGATCTGTAAAGCTATATATAAATGATACAGCTATATACAACATTTTATCTTGATATCTACAGGCATTGCAAAAATCTGGAAAACAAATTTTCACATGCCCTAAGTTCAAGGGCCATAACTCCATTAAAAATGGGTAAATTGCCCTGAAAGTCACACTTTATCTGTAACAGTACGTGATGAAACTATACACAAAATTTCATCTCAGTATCTCAAAGCCTTCTGCAAAAATCATCCGGAAAACATATGTGGGACAGACGGACGAACAGACGTATGAACAGACATACGGACGGACGGATTAAATCTATAGTCCCCTCTGTTTGGACAGGTAGGGAACTAATAAAAGTTCTGCATTAATTGAGTCCTAAAACTCAGTAGCCTGGACAACTCAATATATATTATAATTTGTTATGACAGGCAGCGTTTTATGAAAATAGTTGTTACACAATGTAGTGACTTTTTTAGTGTAATTTCAGCTGTACATGTCTGTTTGTGTTTCAGTGTAATTTCAGCTGTACATGTCTGTTTGTGTTTCAGTGTAATTTCAGCTGTACGTGTCTGTTTGTGTTTCAGTGTAATTTCAGCTGTACATGTCTGTTTGTGTTTCAGATGGGGGTTTACACCTTTGGATGATGCAAAACGATTTGAGAAGAATGATGTTGCAGAGTTTCTAGAGAAAAACATGTCATAGAACAAAAACATAGGCAGACCTTTATGGAGAAAAACATCACAGGACAAACATATAGACAGACCTTTATGAAGAAAAACATCATAGGACAAACATATAGGCAGACCTTTATGGAGAAAAAGATTGTAGGACAAACATAGACAGACCTTTATGGAGAAAAACATCATAGGACAAACATATAGACAGGCCTTTATGAATAAAAACATCATAGGACAAACATATAGGCAGACTTTTATGAATAAAAACATCATAGGACAAACATATAGGCAGACCTTTATGGAGAAAAACATCACAGGACAAACATATAGACAGACCTTTATGGAGAAAAACATCATAGGACAAACATATAGGCAGACCTTTATGGAGAAAAACATCATAGGACAAACATATAGGCAGACCTTTATGGAGAAAAACATCATAGGACAAACATATAGGCAGACCTTTATGGAGAAAAACATCATAGGACAAACATATAGGCAGACCTTTATGGAGAAAAACATCATGGAGAAAAACATCATAGGACAAACATATAGACAGACCTTTATGGAGAAACATGTCATAGCTAGACACAGTGTGTTAGAGAAATATCCGTCATATAGACAGGATTTTGTTTTACAGACAGCATATACTAGAAAACTGTCATAGCACAGTCTAGAGAAAAATATGTCATAAACCAAACTTGAAGAAGAATGTCATAGACAACACTCGATAGAAAAACATATCATAGATAGAACATGCTTTAAAAATATGTCATAGATAAATTTTGAAAAATCATGTCATAGTCAGTATATATGCTGAAGAAAAATATGTCACAGACGGTACCTGATACAGAAACATATGTCATATGCAGTACCTGATACAGAAACATATGTCATATGCAGTACCTGATACAGAAACATATGTCATATGCAGTACCTGATACAGAAACATATGTCATATGCAGTACCTGGTACAGAAACATATGTCATATGCAGTACCTGATACAGAAACATATGTCATATGCAGTACCTGATACAGAAACATATGTCATATGCAGTACCTGATACAGAAATATATGTCATATGCAGTACTTGATACAGAAACATATGTCATATGCAGTACCTGATAGAGAAACATATGTCACATGCAGTACCTGATAGAGAAACATATGTCATATGCAGTACCTGATAGAGAAACATATGTCATAAACCATAAAGTTAATAGATAATATATGCTAGTGAAAAAAAAGTCATAGAAAAAACTTGAAGAAATATTTCGTAAACATGCTTGACAAAACTATGTCATAGACAATACATTCTAGAGAAAAAAAAATCATAGACAAAATATGAAGAAACATGTCGTAAACATGCTAGACAAAACTATGTCATAGACAAAACGTGAAGACAGCATTTGCTAGATAAGTGTGTCATAAACAGAACAAAAACACATTGAGAACACTTTCTGAATAAATGTGCACAAGAAAGATGTCATGGATAGCACTTGATAGAAAGTATGTCAGGAAGAGGACAGATTGGAAAACATGTTACAGACAGAAACGTATTTTATATGGCACTTGTTGAAGATACATGTCATAGAGAACACATACTAGAGAAATGTTCATTAATGAAATGTCATAGAGAATACTTACTAGAGAAATGTTTGTTAATGAAACATGCCATAGAGAATACTTACTAGAGAAATGTTCGTTAATGAAACATGCCATAGAGAATACTTACTAGAGAAATGTTTGTTAATGAAACATGCCATAGAGAATACTTACTAGAGAAATGTTTGTTAATGAAACATCATAGAGAATTATTACTAGAGAAATGTTCGTTAATGAAACATGTCTTGGATACATGTAGTACTTGAAGAAAAATATGTCATAGATGGCACTTGCCATAGAAATATCTTGTATACAACATTTAATATAGAAATGTTATAGACAACATTTGATTTAAACAAATATCATAGGTAGCACTTAATAGAGAAAAATATAGAAATGTTGTAGACAACATTTGATAAAGAAAAATATCATAGGTAGCATTTAATAGAGAAAAATATAGAAATGTGATTGACATTTGATAAAGAAAAATATTGTAGGTAGCATTTAATAGAGAAAAATATAGAAATGTTGTAGACAACATTTGATAAAGAAAAATATTGTAGGTAGCATTTAATAGAGAAAAATATAGAAATGTTGTAGACAACATTTGATAAAGAAAAATATTGTAGGTAGCATTCAATAGAGAAAAATATAGAAATGTGATAGACATTTGATAAAGAAAAATATAGAAATGTGATAGACATTATTTGATAAAGAAAAATATATGTAGCATTTAATATAGAGAAAAATATAGAAATGTTGTAGACAACATTTGATAAAGAAAAATATTGTAGGTAGCATTTAATAGAGAAAAATATAGAAATGTGATAGACATTTGATAAAGAAAAATATATGTAGCATTTAATAGAGAAAAATATAGAAATGTGATAGACATTTGATAAAGAAAAATATATGTAGAATTTAATAGAGAAAAATATAGAAATGTGATAGACATTTGATAAAAAAAATATATGTAGAATTTAATAGAGAAAAATATAGACGTGATAGACATTTGATAACAAAAATATATGTAGAATTTAATAGAGAAAATATAGAAATGTGATAGACAACATTTGATAAAGAAAAATGTTATTGGTAGAATTTAATAGCTAGAGACTCTTGACAGAGACAAAACATTTTGGAGAAGTGTAAATATTTGTTTGAAGTGCGTTGCAGGCAACATTTTGTGGATTTGCAATTTGTATGATGTTCTTTGCCTGGCGTAGAAGTCTCAAGATGTTATAAGAGACGTAAGTGTAGATGCTATTTGTGATTCCCAGTGGTAAGGTCCTTATAAGCACAGGATGATATTTGTGATCATACGTTTTTGAGACAAACCTCAAATTGGGGCAAAATGAGCCAATTTGAAAACTTTTCACCATGTATTTTCACCATTCTACGCACACAATATTAGTTATAATCCATGTGAAAATGCATGATGATTCGTTTACAACCCTATATAGCTGTTTGGAAGTGATTAATAAATTTTATAATCCAGATTCGGGCATTTTCGTTTAATTAGGGCAAAAACCAGACTGGCCTCCCCTACAACAAAGGGAAAGGAAACGTTTTATTTAACGACGCACTCGACACATTTTATTTACGGTTATACAACGTCGGACATATGGTTAAGGACTACACAGATATTGAGAGAGGAAACCCGCTGTCGCCACTTCATGGGCTACTCTTTTTCAATTAGCAGCAAGGGATCTTTTATATGCACCATCCCACAGTCAGGATAGTACATACCATGGCCTTTGATGTACCAGTCGTGGTGCACTGGCTGGAGTGAGAAATAGCCCAGTGGGCCCACCGATGGAGATTGATCCCAGACCGACCATGCATCAAGTGAACACTTTACCACTGTGTTACGTCCCCCCCACCCCCCCACCCCTACAACAAAAGTTGCCCGTACACCTGTGTTTGTAATGCCCGGACTGGCAGTGGTAACGTCCTGATGCAAATTCAGTCGAGAATTGATCCCTGTCAGATGACCCATAGTACAATTTCTCATTTCTGCGAGTTCTCTACAACTGATGTAACAAAGGCTGTGGTATGTACTGTCATGACTATGGATCGGTACATATAAAAGATCCCTTGCTGCTAATTGAAAGGAATAGCCCATGTCATGGTCACAGCAAGTTTCCTCCCCATATTACCTCTGTTCTTAACTACAATGCATATGTTTGATGCCATTATTATATAACCGTAATTAAAATGAAACCTTTCTTTCTTTTTTTCCTTTCTCTTTCTATCTTTCTTTCTTCCTTTCTTTCTCACCTTTTAACTTTCATTTCATTTCAAGTTATTCTTCGTGATTATATCCAATTAAGGTTCAAGCATGCTGTCCTGGGCACACATCTCAGCTGTCTGGGCTGTCTGTCCAGGAGAGTTGGTTGTTAGTGGTTAGTGTGAGAGAAGAGGGTGTAGTGGTCTTACACCTACCCATTGAGTCGTTAAAACTCACTCTGGGTGGGAGCCGGTACCGGGCTGTGAACCATGTACTGTACCTACCAGACTTAAGTCTGTGGCTTAACTGCAACACCACTGAGGATGGTACCATTTAACTGTTTGCAGTAAATGATAAAGATAATGGCAAGGGAAGTAATTCAAAGTACAAACACAACTTCATGTGGATGATATGTTTTAAATCGTGTAAATCAGGAAATGTCAACGAGCATAAAATATTAGCGAATCTAGCGAGGCCAATCAAACTGTTAATATTTCATGACGCTAAATTTAAAGAGATTTACAAGAGACTGTTCTGAAATAATTTTATGCCTTTGTTTTGATATGCAGTCGGTCTAGGATCGATCCCCGTCGGTGGACCCATTGGGCCATTTCTTGCTCCAGCCGGTGCACCATGATTGGTATATCAAAGGCCATGGTATGTGCTATCCTGTCTGTGGGATGGTGCATATAAAAGTTCCCTTGCTACTAATGGAAAAATGTAGCGAGTTTTCTCTCTATGACTGTGTCAAAATGACCATATGTTTGACATCCAATAGCCGATGATTAATAAATCAATGTGCTCTAGTGGTGTTGTTAAACAAAACAAACTTTTAAGATTGTCAATATTTTATGATTTACAGTATATATTCAGTGTATCTGTGGTGATGGATGTTTTTTTAAGTCATGCATGACTAGTGCTTTTATTCAAACTATTGAATTGTTTTCAGTTATTTGTACTATGTTTATGACAGTGAATCTTAAAACATTGAATGTTTTCAGTTATTTGTACTATGTTTATGACAGTGAATCTTAAAACATTGAATGTTTTCAGCCGAGTGAATGATTGTTCTGGAAATAATAAAACAAAAAACAATACAGTTTGGATGGTCTGTTTGTTTTGAAAAGGAAAGGAAAGGAATGTTTGTTTAACAATGTCTCAGCACATTTAAAACTATGGCTATTAAATTTTAGTGTTTTAAGGACCGTTAAAATATTACGTAGTGCTGGACGGGGTGAGTGGGTGTATATCTAAACATTTTGTAATGTTACAGGAGGTGGGTGGGTGTACTAAACTGTTATGTAACTCACTTTTTTAATTCTAAATTTTATTTATTTATTTTCATAAAAACTTTATCAAGTACGGCGACAGTGTTTTTTGGTGTTTTTTTAACGTATGTAATTATAGCTAGATGTAAACTCTCGATAATGATTATACATTGAGTTGAAATGCATATCTGGGATTTCTCAAATCGCAAAACAGTATATTAAAATTATATCACATCTGTAGCAAAGGCTGTGGTATGTACTATCCTGTCTGTGGGATGGTGCATATAAAAGATCCCTTGCTGCTAATCGGAAAGAGTAGCCCATTACTGGCAGCAGTGAGTTTACACCAAACAGTTGTAATTTATAATGTGCTGAGGTGTCTTTAAACTGTATTCCATTTTTTCTATTCTGCTCCTACCCCAGCTTTGTTTCTTCTTCTTTTTTTTGTTGTTGCAAGAATAGACAATTATTTTGTTTTTGTTATACAAGTGACTCTTTAGTTTTTACTTAAGACAGATTTTACTTGACATTTTTATTCTTGGAACAACAAATTAAAGGGATCCTTTATTGTGTCAGAATTGTGTCAGAAATGATAATTAATGTTCCTGTCTCGAGTCGGGCCCCCAATCTTATCAGAGGCCCAACTTGGGATGGGCATGTTCGAAACACCAGTGGTACATGAGCATCTTAAACTAGTTACCTGACCTGACCTGATAATTAATGAATCGATGTGCTCTACTACATGTGTAGTGTCATTTAAAATGAAGTAAAGGTAGGTAGGTGACTAGTTTTACGTGCTCCTATACCACAGGGGTTTCGAACTTGCCTATCCCGAGTCTGACCTCCGATATAATTGGGGGCCTGATTCTGAGGGAAAATGAAGTAAAACAAACTTCTTTTTCCTTTTTTTTTTCTTTTTTTTTGGTGGGCTATCTACAAAATGTACAAGGGGACATTCAGGGCAAGTGTACCAAACTTTAATTATTTTGAAGATTTTTGCCACTTACCTGTGAGGTAGCATATACATGTATGTAACTATTTTTAAAGAAAATTTGATTTGTTACCATAAATACATATAGCAAGCGTTGGCGAATTACTTAATAATATTTTACTCATTTTCCAGACATGTCAGGAATACTCTTGTGAATTGGGACCAAAGTTTGTCATAATGAATTCCAAAAGCAAACAATATTTGATATGGAACATAATCTCCTGCGTAAAATATAAGGTTGAAAATGGTACATACTTTCTTTTAAATTATTTTGATGCTTATATCCAATTAAGGTTCAAGCATGCTGTCTTGGGCACACACCTCAGTTATCTGGGCTGTCTGATCAGGACAGTGGGTTAGTTGTTAGTGAGAGAGAAGAGGGTGTAATGGTCTTAAACCTAGCTATTGAGTTGTTAAAACACACTCTGGGTTGGAGACGGTACCGGGCTGCGTACCATGTACCTACCAGCCTTAGTCCAATGGCCTAAAAAAATGGTACATCCCACAAGGAATCTTTTATATGCACTTTCCCACAAATAGGACCACATGTATACCACGACCTTTGGTATACCAGTTGTTGGGCATTGGGTGGGAGAGGAAAAAAAAAACCCATCAAGAGGATGGATCCACCAAGGGGGTTTGATCTTGTGACCAATTGTACCTCATGCGAGCATTCTACCACTCCCTTACGGAAATAACCTATACAAACTTATAAGTGGAATGTACTTTACTTATACGCCACTTATAAGTTACCTATATATTGGTATAAGTGAAGTATCAGTGTGTATAAGTGAAAAAAATGGTTAATTGATACTTCACTGATACTCCACATATATTTCACCTATAAGTGGTTTATCAGTGGTATAAGTGAACTGGAATTAGATATTTTTTTTGTTGTTTCTACAAGTGAAATATTAGTTTGGAGATAGTCCTTTTGCAAAGGAAATGATGTGTTCCAAATGAACGGGGAAAAAACTAAGTCCAAAACATTTTCATGGTTATTTAAAAAAAATTCATAACTTCTCACAGGATTTATCAAATTCATTGGGAAAAGTGGCTAAACAACCAAACATACATGTAGCAGATTTAGATAGTATTTACGATAATTTAAAAAAAAAAAAAAAAAAAAAAAATATATATATATATTGATACACATGGTTATATATGATTAAAACAAGATCAGCTTGTAATTATCCCATACTACCTCCTCACTTTCAATAGACTCCCCCACCCTGACACACCTGTCATAATAAAGATCTGTAAAAAGTAGCTGATGGGGGGGGGGGGGGAGGTGATCCCCATCACAATGTTTATCATCACAGTATGGTTTTATTTTAGGGGGTGGGGGGCTACAAATTAATATTACAGGGTAGGGCTCACGCTCACATCTCATATATATATATATATATATATATATATATATATATATATATATATATATATATTGCTGCTAAATAATAATATAATTATAATTTCAATTAAATAATAAAATAAATAATTTAAAAAAAATAAAGTCAATAAAACTTGTTTTTAAAAAATATCATAATTATTGTTAATTTGTTGTTATTATAATAATACAGACACACACATACATATGGCAGTTGCTGTCGGTGCTGTTGTTCCAGCTAGCCATGCTGTATTCATGCTGTATCGTCTCGCACCCACCCACCACCACCTTTTTTTTTTAGCAGATTGTGTAAATAGGCACAAAAACCAAATTAAAATGAATTGATATTACTATAACAGATTGTGCTCCCCCCCCCCCCCCCCCCCCCTCCTTTCAGGTATCATTACTTTTGGTCTACTATTATTTATTAAGATTGATTTTGTTTTTGTTTTTTTAATCTGAATTTTCACACACAAAATAATAAAAATGTTAGTTTTTTTGTTAAATCACAAGGAAGAAAAATAAAGTAAGCTGGTGTATCACTCCCATCCCTGGTCCTCACAAATCCATTTATAGAAACTACAATCCATAGGCAAGAATTTTTTTTTTTTTTTTTGGGGGGGGGGGGGGTGCGAATTCTTCGTGATGGGATCATCACAATTTTTTTTTTTTAAATACCCACACCTTTAGGTAACGTTATCTATATTCGCTAGAAAAATATGAGCTTTTAAAAAAAAAATGGTGATTCCATACGCACTAATTATTATTATTATTATAAGTCTGTGTCGTCTTAAAAGACGAACGAAGGTTAAAAGCGATAATATGATTGGTCGGTTCCTGAACAGTCATACCTGGGGTTTGATTGGCTTAGAGATAACAACAGGAAAAAACGCGCCATTTGCAGTTTGCCAAAATAAATTTAATAATAAATAATGACAAAACATTGTGTATTTTGCACTATGAATTAGATTTGAGATCATTTTGATTGAGCAGAAACAATCACAGTTTATTACCGAATACTTGGCTATGGCGGAAAATGAAGAACTTCGGTCAAGTTTCGGATGTCCTACTATTTTCCAATCTAATTAAAATTAGCTCCACTATTACATGTGGATCTAACACCAGCCAGTTGGAGCTCATGTCCACCAATCAAAACCTTACTTGCAGCTGCCAGTTGAAAATGTTTAGAAAAATCGAATTATCTGAGGGAACGACATGTTACGTGTTTACGAATGCCTTAAAACATGTTTTATTTTATAAATAAATTAATTGTAATGAAACTGAAGACTGATTACGTTTGGGTTTTTTTTTTTTATAAATAAATAATTTTTAATATAAAATTGAAGACTGATAACCCACCCCGTACGTATTGGTATGGTTCGCTGTAATGCGGCCACTAAAATAGACTGCCCGATATTTTTAGAATATGCTCCCAAATAAAGTTTATAAAGGCGACAAAGGATTGGCAATAGATTTTTTTTTTTTCAGCTGCACAGTTGCATTCCAATATTCTCAACGATGAAGACGGATAGTCCTTGTTCTCTCGATCTGCCCTCCCACCTGGGGGGAACTGATGAAGACGTATGGAATGCTGTTGGAGTATCGAGTCTCGTACACCGGGTCACGGGCAACCGTGACCTTGGTGTACGGAGACCGGATTCAAAAGAAAAGAAGATGGAGGAAGAGGAGACGGTGCCAGCGGCGGCGCTCAAAAACCGGTGGCTAAACCGCCGGCGGCGACTCCTTCTGTTCGACCGCCGAACACCGCTCACCCGAGCAAGAAGACAAGAGCAGAAGAGGTTCCGCGCCGGATGTTGCAGTCTATGCCAACGGAAGAGCTGGAGACGGAGTTCGACACGGAAATCTGCGTAACCCGTTAAACCGGCCACCTGCACCAATTCCTACGGAAGCGCTTTCACTTGTCGCCGATTATACTGGCGACACCCGTTGAGGCGCAGGCCCGGAAGGTGGCCGTTGTGACCACTCCCCCGAGTGCCATACCAGCCAAGCCGAGCCGCCCGTCTCAACCGCCGGAGACAACGAACAACAGTGGAGCAGTGGTCACTGCAGGCCAGCCGTCTCCCCCAGCGTTACCAAAAATGGTTAAGAACAACATTCGGATGAACGTCTTCATCAGCAGACCCAAGCCCTTTCCTACAACCCATTGCCAGACAATCCAGACGAGGGGGAGTTCGCGGTAATCGAATCAAGCGCGGGAGGGACACGACGCAGTTTGCGTCACCATCTATATTCACCAAGGGTGCTATTCTTGGAGATGGACAACCCGACACTACATCGTGTTCTTAAAACCATCGCGGGGACTCATTACCGTTTCACCAAGGAGTTAGCAGACTCCGACTACCGGCAGTTCCTCCCGCAGCAGATGATTCAATCCCCCTAGACGCCAACCTCCTTTCCTCCGTGAGTAACCTCCTTTTTGGGTAGTTAGACTTTAAATGTTTTGGAATGCAGTTCAAAATTTTTATGTTTATTTTTTTATAAATAGTCTAACGCATAATGTTTTGGCGCCCGTTCAATTGCTCAAAATCACCTTAAAAACTTTTCGGCCGAGCAGTCTTAACCATTTTTGGCTAAAATTTTAGAGTCCAGACATGTATCGGTATGCAGTACTCTTTGTAGACTTAGGTAAAAAACAGGCTTCACCGAGGAATCGAAATTCAGCCAATCAGAACACGGCTCCCACTCGGTGTTACTTCTTGTTTATGAAGTGTCTGCTAGTCGGTCCGCGCTTACTAAATGGCTTTTTTCCAAATTCCGCCCACTTCAAACTTACCCCCCCCCCCCCCCTGCTCCGGAGTCAGTCACTGGCGAAGTCAGAGGCTAATTCCGCAGTGGGCGTGCCTGAACCTTCGTGGATAGGGGCACGTAAATATAGTTACCCATACCCATAAATTATTATTTACAGACGAAATGTTACCTGGACATTGGGGACTACGCAGTGTTGTTAGCAATCCGATTAAAATTAGTTCTACTGGTCTAAATAAGGCATTCGTAATTCACATGAAACATATGGTATACCCTCAGGATAATTCGGAATGTTTTCAAATTATTTTTAAATCACTGGCAGGATTCTGCAAGTAAGGTTTCGATTGGTGGACATGAGCTCCAACTGGCTGGTGTTAGATCCACATGTAATAGTGGAGCTAATTTTAATTAGAGTGACTATTTTCGTCACGTTTAGAAGGGGAAAAAAGGTAAACATGATTTTACTATTTTCTTACTTATTCTAGACACCTTTAATATATAAGTTGACATCTTTAACTGTATTTGTTCTAATATTATGTGATGCTTGATGACAATCGAACGAATGTAACGTGTTCTACATGGTGCAACTGTAACAGACCAGTGGAAAGTCTATTATTGTCTGTAATGAAATAGACTAGTGGAAAGTCTGGGTTATTTTTACTGGCTGCAATGCATTTCATTATGTGCATTATACGGTCGCACGTGCAATGCGAGGGCAGTGATCTCCAGCCAATGGGAGATGGCTGCACTGCAGTGAGAGACAAATAAAAGCGGTTAGCGACGAGTGTTTGGGGTCTTCCGCTGGGAACGTGATTTGGTCGGTAGGTAAAAGAGTATGAGTAAACGTTAGGTTAATTGGTGCTTGGGGTGGTCGTAATTGACTGTAGTTGTTATTTAATATATTCGACAGTGAACACTGCGATTATATGTTATGTTTTGTGTTTTGATAATTATGTACTAAATATTATTTCAATTGGTGTTTGTGTTTTATTACATGTAGTAATTACGGCATCCGGATGAATTTCGAATCTGCGTGGATGAGCACCCGTGAGGGAGCCTCCATCTCCTGTCAACATTCACTTGTTGAGGGTTGAGGGGAGATTAACGCTCACTCGTGGCCGTTCCGCCCTCGTTGATGTCTTATTATTGTTCTAGATTTAGGACGGTTACACACCATTATGATTGGGTCACGACACAGAAAATTTCCAAAATGGCCGATCAATGCATATCTTTCGGGGTCAATTTAAATACACACAGATCACGTTGACATCATAAATAATACATTTAAATGCAAAATAAATATTTTAACATGCCAAATTGATGCATTTATTACAGAAAAAAAATGTTATTTCACCGATGGGTACAGATTTTTACAACGATAGTAATGCTTTTTTGGGGCGATTTAGGTCACATGACCAGTTTCACGTACCGATAGGTCAGCAGTCTTTGTTTACAAATTAATTTAGTTTTAATTTGTTTAAAGTATCACAAGTAGCAGTCATTTTTCATTTTACTTAGTAATATATATATTGTTTTTGGGTACCATATGTTTCGTCCCCAAACCAGTTCGCCCCCAGTCAGTTCACCCCCAACTATTAAGAGGGTTCGCTCCCTCCCCTAATATTATGTTAGGTGATAAAAATGATTTTGGCTTTAAGTAATTGGTTGTTTGGCAAGTCTTCCTTATCCCCCCCCCCCAACAAATTTTAAAAATTGTTAGAATTAATGTAAGGTTAGAGATAGTTGTTGATATTTTTTCTAAGCTTATAAAACATTTTGTTTTATAGTTTTAAGCAACATAACGTGTATATTTCATAATCCTTTCTGGTGATCGGGCTTGGGCTCGCAACGTCATGCATTCATATTTTTTTCGTAAATACAAAATTAATTATTTGAAAGTAAAATTTGGTTTGGGCTACAATAAACCTCAATTGTTTAGGGTACCAGACGTTTCGCGCCCCCCCCCCTCCCCCCAAGCCAGTTCGCCCCCAAATCGGATGTCGGTTCAGTTAAAGGGACACGCCCTAGTTACGACTAATTGTTAACATTACAGCGTTGTTTTTCGCTATAAACCCATTTTTTCACAAACAAAATTGCACTTTACTTCACATTTCCATTCACCTGAAGTGCTTTTTAGCAATCCTGCTAATCCAGATGTTTGTAAAACCATGAAATGCATTTTTTTTATTTCTTAACAGGCGTGCACTCGAGAGAAAAAAACGTTAAGCAAGCTTGCGAGGTCCAATCTATTTTAGAGCGATATCTTCCTGTGTAAACATCACGGACGTTGGTATAACACGTGACCGTTATAATTTTTGGTTCGGTTTGTTTTCTCGTGCACGCTTCGCGCAATCAACATCCGATTTGTTGTCGTTTGCTTGTTCATTTGTGAGATTTTTCTTCAGTTCGTGAACATTTTCAGTAACAATAAAGTTCAGACAAGTGTCTCAATACAAAACGTTACAAACCCTTAAAACAAAACCAATAATTTTGCTAAGTCTTACGATATCTGGAGAGGGGATACAACCAGACAGAACAGTTGGAACATGTCCAGGAGAGGTGAAACGAACGCACCCCAAGTCTGTGCGCACTCTGTGAAATTTGTCGTGACGTAGGCATTGTTGTTCGAGCGACATCTACAGGTGACATTGTTGTGCTTCGAGCGACATCTACAGGTGACATCAGAATACTAACTTTCAAAATTATTTCAAGCAATTGGGACATGGGGATTCCCATGGTATTTATCGATATAAAACCTGCTTTTTCACTCCATTTGATAAAAAACGTGATCTAAGTCTGTTACAGGTTTGTAGATTAACCAAATTATAATTTATTTTCGCTGGATGGAACTAGGGTGTGCGGCTTTAATATAAGGTTAGAGATAGTTATTGATCTTGTTTCCGGTCACCCGACCGACCCTAAATTTTGCCACCGACCCTGAATTTTTTTTTCCTGCTGGGGTGGGGTGGGGTGGGGGGAAGCGCACAGTTGTGGTCGCGGATCGACAAAGCAGACAGTACTCAAGTAGGATAACTCTTGCACGTCGGTGTGTTAAATGGAGGTTGAGGGGTGTGTGTGCGTGGGGGGCAGCAGCGATGGTTTTTATACACCCCCACCCCACTTTTCGGCACCTTACGCCGTGCCTTGAACCCAGAACCCAATCACTGGCGTTGTTAGAGACTGGACCCAGACCAGACATGCCTGGACGTTGAATGGATATGAGCATAACTAATTTATTTGAAATTGGAATCATGTATACACACACGTATAAAATTAATATATAAACCATCGATGCTGCTACAAAGTATCCCCTTCCCCACTTCCTACGCCAGTTATGTAGTTAGGCCTATCAACTGCTGAGCATGGATAATAATTAAACAGTTCACATTTATTTCAGTGTTTCAGTTAATTGGGAATAAATTAATTTGGGCGATTTTAGCATGGGTCCGTTCAATAGGCTAATAAAAAATAAAACTAAAGTCCGTCCCACAGGGAACGCCTTAGCCTGAGTACTCTGACTGTAAGAGAGCTAGACGGAGAGCTAGACGGACATTTGAACATAAACACGCTCATCATTTATGTCTAAATGTCCGTCTAGCTCTCTTACATACAGTCGGAGTACTCGGGCTAGGAACGTCTTTTTTATTACTATGAAATTTACTACAAGTTATTCATTTCTAAGCCGATTGATTTGTAAATTGCACACAAAATTAGTATTTTGTTATTTCCAATACAAGTTGGGACAAATCTGAAGTTTTTGTGCAAACATCTATTGATCAACTTGGACAAATTTGTGCAGTCACCCTCTGACAAAACTGGACAAAGCTGTGAAGTTTCTGTGCAGTCATCTACTGACGTTTATTGGTGAAAGGAATTGTTTTTGAACTTTTAGTTTTTTGCTGTCTTTTGAAAATGGCATGTGAAAACTTAAAACTGACATTAAAACGCAACACACAAATATGGGCATGAGGCATTTATTGCTTCAAATAAACTACAAGTATACACTAATTACAACAATAAAAATATTAAGAAAACAATTCATCTGATATTCCTCTTTCCACCACAACAATGTACATGTATTACTAATATATAATTGAATTCCTACTTCTTTGCATTAATTTGCATTAATTGTTATAATTAACTACTAAATGGTAAGAAATTTATATATAAAGGTGTGGGTGGGATGGATAAAAATTTAAGCAGGTACTTTAAGCGTCAGTACCGCAAGCGTTTGCATACTTATTACGACTGGCATGGTACCAAGCATGACGGCAGGCTCGAATACTCGCTTGTTGCCGCCACTGCTAGTGGGCCATCAGCGAGCTGTGGGTGTGGCTGTTCCCATGCCATCAAGCAGCCCATGTGTGTGCGCGTTTTAATCCTGACATTATCTGCGCTAAGCCAACGCTTGACAGTGAAATTGTTTTTATTTTTCTCTGGCTGCAAAGAGTAAACTAAGATTTTTCAGACAGCTTGCCTTCATGTCTTTAATCTTGAGACTGAGTTTTCTCTGGCAAACACATTTAACGTAGGGTAACCTTTTAACTAAAAAAAAGATAAAAAAAATAAAATACCTACCCTACTTTTTTTTGCTGCCATGTTACCTGAAACAAACTTCTATTTTTTTTGGCCTAATGAGGTCATACAAAGACCTGGAACAGCTACACAATCAAAGGTATGAATTTAAAAAATGGTATTGGCAAACTTTGGCATAAAGTGATTAAGGAACCTTGTTAATGACATTTTTAAACTGTACCATAAGATTACAAATGGTAACTCATGAGATCAAAAAAGGTTTTGATCAAATTATCTTAAGACTTCAATACCTTCGTGGAATAGCTGAGTGGCCAAGATCTCTCCCGTGACTATTGTTTGGCAGGATACGCTGCAAAACTGCGGCTTGAACTTTTTGATCCCATTCCCATTCATCAGATTTTCATCATCTGTCCTTGGACTGCTATTGCTCTTGTTGCTGCGTGGACTGTCGCTGATCAGACTGGTTCATGTAGTAGCGCTCCGCCACCATAAATCATCAATTGCTTTACCAAATATTGTCCAGTCTATGAAGACATGCTCATGCTTGCCAAGATCAATGATTCCCCACAGTTTGGCAACATGATAAATCTTACCCTTACGACCAGACAAATTAGGACGGCCTGCCGTCTGTGGGCGACTGCCAGTGATGATGACATTCAAACGAGTGTTTTTAATAGGAGATATCAACCCATCATCCGACACCAAGAACAAGTTGAGTGAGCACGAAAAACTTTTCCAATTCAGCTTTTCCGTATCCTATGGTATTGCAAAGACTTTCTGGAGCCTGGCTGAAATGAGTGCACAAGACATTAACTTTCATGTCACCTTTCTTCTCAATGATGCTCTTAATAAACATGACAGCTTTGTACTCATTAGCTGTCATAGTGACAGGACCTGGCTTGGAACTCGAACTGAATGGTGTCTTTACTGCCGCTTGGGTCTTGTAACTGTCTGACACGTCCAGAGACTTTGGCCTCCTCTTCAATTTAGGGGTGTGCTGATTAGGCAGCAGAAGAAAGTTCTGACTTGCAGATGTAATTTTCAAATCTTTAATTGGCTCTTGAGTTGGGATTCACAGCATTGAACGTGACATTATCCTTCAGACTGACCATATCATGTTTGATGTCAAAAAATTAACGGATGACAAAGAAGCCATTCCAGAAATTTATTCCTCGGTCCAACACATTCGCGGATTGCTTGCGATGCCTGCGACAGGGGTGGCCAGCCAGACTGGCAACTGGCATGGTGGTCTCGCCTTTCTTGATCATCTGGTTGCGAAAGTACTGTACGGCCTCGGTCTCCACTGACACATCGGAGGTGCTTGTCCTCGAAGCTGGGCTGCTTTCTCAAGTCCTCCTCGAGAGCAGTTCCATCATTCAAACTCGCAAGGTTTCCATTGACAGTGAACAGTGAAGGACATTTCATGGACTTATTTCCATGTGTATATATAAAAAAAAAGTATATAAAAATATATGTATATAAAAAAAAAAGTATATAAAAATATATGTACAAATATATATGTACAAGTTTAGGTGTAAAAAAAATACACATTTTGCTAACAACCCTGTTTTCCAGATCCGTCTACATGGAAAACAAGAGTGTTTCTTTAACGACACCACTACTAGTCTAGGGTACATTGATTAAAATATTAATCATTGGCTATTTGATGTCAAACATTCATCAAGGTAATTATAACATACTACTAAATACTGTAGGCCTATAGAGGAAAATATATCGTATTATCGTAACTCCAGTCATCTCATACATTGTAGGTTTATGTTCCCAAAACAACGTGCGATCTCAACAAAACATCAAGGATTTCTGATACCACATGCAGACTACTACAAGTCATTGCGGTTTTTTTTCGCATGCAAAGGTGAAGGTCATTTAAAGAAGACGTGGTACAATTTTCGTTGTTGGCTACTGCTTAGGCCTAGTACCCAGAATTTGTTAATATACACGGGCGTAGCCTGTAGGAAGATGCCAAAAAGTGGGTTGGGTGGGTGCACACACGTATAAAATTAATATCGATGCTGCTACAAAGTACCCCCTTCCCCGCTTCCTACGCTAGTGATGTAGATAGGCCTATCAACTGCTGAGCCAACGCTGGACAGTGAAATTGTTTTTATTCTGGCTGCAAAGAGTAAACTTAAGATTTTTCAGACAGCTTGCCTTCATGTCTTTCATCTTGAGACGGAGTTTTTCTCTGGCAAACACATTTAAGGGTAGGGAACTTTTCTTTGAACTAAAAAGAAAAAAAAAAAAAAAAAAAAAATGTCTGACCTACCTACCCTACTTTTTTTGGCCATGTTACCTGAAACTTTTTTTTTTTTTTTTTTGACCTAAGATTATAAAACATTTTGTTTTATAATTTTAAGCAACATAACATGTATATTTCATAATCCTTTCTTGTGATCAGGCTTGGGCTCGCAACGTCATGCATTCATATTTTTTTCGTACATACAAAATTATTTTGAAAGTAAAATTTGGTTTGGGCTACAATAAACCTCAATTGTTTAGGGTACAGACGTTTCGCCCCCAAGCCAGTTCGCCCCAAAATCGGATGTCAGTTTGCCCTCACATTCTTAACCAGTTCGCCCCCACAAAGGTACCTGTTCACCCCCATAAAGATTTACATTAATTAATTAAACTGGTGACTGGTGTTTTATGTCAAATGTGCCCGGACTGACTCGGGATCCAACCAAATCGTGGAAAGACAATCCCTCCCCTCTAAGAAGAAAAAACCCCACGCACACGGTTTAACATGCCTCTAAAGAAACAATACAGTAATTGTTTAAAAAGTAACAAATAATTGGGATTTGACAAATAGTTGGGGGCGAACTGACAAATAGTTGGGGGCGAACTGACAAATAGTTGGGGGCGAACAAGCAAACAGTTGGGGGCGCTGGTACATGGGGCGAACAAGTCAAACTGGGGGCAAAACGTCGTGGATTCATTGTCTATACAAAAAGTAAGTTTGTTTTGTTTAAAGACACCACTAGAGCACATTGACATCCAATAGCCAATGATTAATAAATCAAACAGATAATTTTGACATAATTTGAGAGGGAACCTGCTAAAAATTAATTAGTAGCAATGTATTTTTATCTATGCACTATGCACCATCCCACAACAGGATAGCACTTACCAAGATGAAATACCATACAAAATCATGCAATAATTGCCGATCGATGCATACTTATTGTTTGAGAATATATATAAAATTTAAATATTTATACCATTATATTTTGTGTTGCTTGTTTACTCTCAATTCACTTCACCCCCAACTGTCGGTATGGATGCCCCCAAATATTTACAACACATCTTTGGTTGCATTTTGTATTTATATTATCAAAATTGTTTCATATTACTTTGACTGGGGTGTGGTATCAAGCCTTTTCGCCACATGCCAGTTAATTTCTTTTCAAAATGCTTGTATTCTCTTTTGAAAAAAAACTAACTCTTGACATAGGAAAATTCTTGGATAGGATATTGTCATACCTGGATTGGGTTTGCACGAGGATGAAATGGACATTTACTTTGATTACAAGAAACAGTTATATACATGGGTGTGGGGGTGTGGGTGATGGGTGTGGGGGTGTGGTTGTATGATATACATGGGTGTGGGGGTGTGGGTGTATGGTGTATTGTATATATTGTATAATTTTATATAATTCTGGTCATCATATTATGGAAATTATTTGTGACTGGTATGTATACTACTCAAAAGAATTTAAGGGTCAAAAATTTATAACCAAATAAGTTTCAGAGTGTATTAGATTGATGATGTAAACTACACCAAAAATTTAATTTATTGTTCCATATTTACAAAAAACCACAAATAAACGTCACTGTATACAAGAAAGTCACATGATATGCTGTCAAAGTTGAAGGTTGTCAAACATGGATTTTACACATTAGAACATTCGTTTAATAGTGTGTGAATCCACCCCTGGCGCGAATACACTCGACACATCGTTGCCTCATGCTGTTGATCAGACGTCTGAAGAACTCTTGGGGAATGACCTGCCACTCTGCCATAAGAAGTTGACCAAGATCATGAAGGTTGGCCGGAGGGGCATGGTTATCCCGAACTCTCCTGCCTAATTCGTCCCAGGCGTGCTCTATTGGGGCCAAGTCAGGCGAATATGCTGGCCAATCCATCCTGGCGATACCTTGTCTGAGAAAGTCCGTTACCACCCTGGCGCGGTGGGGTCTGGCATTGTCATCCTGGAGAACCAACGGCCGGATAATCTCATTCAGATAGCGGATTCCATTCAGATTGCCAATCCACCACATAAAGGGGGGTCCTGTGGTGGATAGAGATGCCACCCCACACCATGACGCTGCCACCACCGAACCGGTGACGTTGTCTAACGTTAACGTCGGCGAAGTGCTCCCAGGACGTCTGTAGACACGAACCCAACCGTCGTTGAACTGGAGACTAAACCTGGACTCATCAGTGAACATCACTCGACCCCACTGAACACGTTGCCACCGCAGATGAAGTGTGCACCAGTGACGTCTGGCCGTTCTGTGATTTGGTAGGAGTGGTGGTCGAACAGCCTGGCAACGGCAGCGTAGATTATTGGCTCTCGGACGATTGCGTATGGTTTGATCAGACACTCGAGTTCCAGTCGCAGTCCGCAGATTGTCACGTAATTGGCGTGCAGTGGTTGTTCGTTGACGTAGAGCCATATTGGTGATGTAGCGGTCCTCTCTATTTGTAGTGCTTCAGGGTCTTCCCGAACGTGGACGATTTCGAACAGAATTCGTTGCTTGGTACCGTTGCCACAGTCGGCCAACGACACTCTGACTGACACCAAGTCTCAGAGCAACATTTCTTTGCGTATTGCCATCCTGAAGCCAAGCAATAGCCCTTCCTCGATCTTCGATTGTCAGTTGAAGTCGTACCATTGTCGAATTTGGAGTGTGCACCGTACACGAACGCAAGCTCCAATTATACGGAAATTCAGCATTGGGAACATGGAATACACGTGCAAAGCGTGCAAATGAAGCGCTTTGTGAAAAAGCAAGTTATGGGCACTTAGCAGACCTTTCGCTTTCGCCCTAATTTACGTGCAAATGTAAGCATGTTTTCGCCATTAGAACTA
The DNA here is from genome assembly GCF_016097555.1 of Gigantopelta aegis. Taxonomy (NCBI): domain Eukaryota; kingdom Metazoa; phylum Mollusca; class Gastropoda; order Neomphalida; family Peltospiridae; genus Gigantopelta; species Gigantopelta aegis. The sequence goes on from NC_054705.1 coordinate 20,468,225, forward strand.
GTCGACAGTGTTAATGACAGTGGATTTTAATTCATTTATGGGTTGCTTAGACCCACTTTCGTCAAAATGGAACAATACCATGCGTGACATTATGGTCTAGCTAATATAATTGACATTCAGAAAATAATGTCGAAAATATCGTCTGACCCTTAAATTCTTTTGAGTAGTATATTTAGCAAACAATAATCTGTTTTAAGATGCATGACTTATGCATAAGAAGTGGTCGTTCAATGTCACAAGCCATTATACATAATTATTCAAAAATGTTTGATTATACCAGATCACTTTGAAATTAACTTTAACATGTGTTATCAGGTTAGTAGGAAATGCAATCTCTGCATGACAGTTGGTTGGTAATTTTTAAAACATCTATTTCAGGATAATAACTTTTACACTTTCCTTAACATTAGAATTTTTTTTTTTTTTTTTCAATTCTTCCTTGTCCTCCCATATTGAGTGAGCATCTTGAATTAAACATTTTAATAATAAAAAAAAGTAAACTGGAAGTTACTATTTGAACAGCATTTGACATCACCATGTATGGTCACTTACAAGCATGCAGGGATTTTTCTCGTTCTAACCAGTGCACCACAACTGGACAAAGACTGTGGTATTTGCTTTCCTGTCTGTGGTAAAGTGCATATAAAAGACCCCTTGCTGCATTAGAAAAACTGTAGCAGGTTTTCTCTGATGACTAAGAGTCAGAATTACCAAATGTTTGATATCCAATAGCCGATGATTGATTAATCATTAATTAAGCAAAGAAACCTGCTACAATTTCCCATTAGTAGCAAGGGATCTTTTATATGCACTATACCACAGACAGGATAGCACATACCACAGCCTTCGATATACCAGTCGTGGTGCACTGGCTGGAACAAGAAAAGCCCTAAGGGCCCATCGACAGGGATCAATCATGGGTCAACCGTGCATCAATCGAGCGCTTTACCCCTATAGCTTGAAAGGAGTTGCATGCAGTTCTATGATGTACATGTAGTATACATGTACAAACATGTAGACAAATGCATGTATATTTTTATTTTATTTTTAATTTCATTATTTCCCCCCCAGTCCAACACCCTTTATCTTTTCGTAATAGTTTATATTTTGTAGGCCTGAAAATTGGTACAGATTCTTTAGATTCAAATATATATCATGTATTTTATTTGATTTCTTCATAATTAAAATTAAAGGTCAACATTGAATATTTCAAAGTCTGTTTTATCCTTGATTTGATTGATACCAGGTAAAGTAAACTTGAAAATTAACTGAAAATTTGTTTTCTCTTGGAAGTTTTGATTCCCCACACCTGAAACTTGGTAGGCTATGATTCTCTAGGGTAGTCTTTTTAAAACTAACAGAAAGAACTAAATGTTTACATTAATAATAAACAATAGCTAATTACATAGCAGATCTATCCATACTACATTTGTTTTTCAGAATCCCATCTGAATGTTGGATGACATATCAAGATGACACTGAACATGACATAACTGAGGAAAATGGATGTGAGATAATCCATGTGAGATAATCCAATCTAACAGTTGGAAATAAATATATGTATTTATAAAATATTTGTTTGCATATACTGTTCAGATATATTAGTGAGTCGGAATGAAACATCACTTTGTTTAAGACTATTGTGCTTAAATTTTTATGTTTTGTGGACAGCTAGTTTACAGAGGGTGTGTAAGCAGTGGCATTAATACAGCAATTGCCCGAGAATATTGAAATTTGGCCTCAAAGGACAGATTGCTACCTATTTTCATTTGTTTAATGATTAGTTCATCACCGACTACTGGATGTAAAAAATTAAATTTAATTAATTCTGACCCATAGTCTTCAGAGGAAGCTCTCTACATGTTTCAAAAGCAGCAAGTCATCTTTCATATAATCTTTCCTTGGGACAGGACAGAACATACCACTGCCTTTGATAGATATTCACTTATACAGCAGTATCTCTCGAATATCGGTGAATCACTTGTATTTCACTAATTATACTTCACTTATACAGTGTTTTTTGTAAAATATTGGTGAAATATTGGTGAATCACTTGTATTTCACTTATACAGTAATGTTATGTAAATATCGGTGAATCACTTATACTTCACTTATATTTCACCTACACAACAGTTTCTGTTAAATATTAGTGAATCACTTATACCTCACTTATATTTCACTTACACAGCAGTTTCTGTTACACTTATACTTCACTTATAAGTCACACTTATACTTCACTTATAAGTCACTTATATGTGAAGTATAAGTCACTTATATATATCTAACACTTGTTAAATATAAGCGAATGACTTACACTTCACTTTATATATATATATATATATATATATATATATATATAAAGACTTCACCTATATGTCACATATACTTTGTATAAGTGATACCTCATTTGCATACAAAACCCTAATCGTTTACTTATAACTCACTTATACTTAATACTCCTTATACTTGTTAATACAACTTATACTTCACTTATAAGTGAAAAATATAAGTCATTTCAGTAAGGGCTGAGCCATTGCTCACCATTTTGATAGAAAAGGAAATGTTTTATTTAATGATGTACTCAACCCATTTTATTTTTGGTTATATGGCATCATACATATGGACCGGCGTCGTGGTAGGCCATCGGTCTACAGGCTGGTAGGTACTGGGTTCGGATCCCAGTCGAGGCATGGGATTTTTAATCCAGATACCGACTCCAAACCCTGAGTGAGTGCTCCGCAAGGCTCGATGGGTAGGTGTAAACCACTTGCACCGACCAGTGATCCATAACTGGTTCAACAAAGGCCATGGTTTGTGCTATCCTGCCTGTGGGAAGCGCAAATAAAAGATCCCTTGCTGCTAATCGGAAGAGTAGCCCATGTAGTGGCGACAGCGGGTTTCCTCTCAAAATATGTGTGGTCCTTAACCATATGTCTGACGCCATATAACCGTAAATAAAATGTGTTGAGTTCGTCGTTAAATAAAACATTTCTTTCTTTCATGCATATGGTTAAGGACCACACAGATATTGAGAGAGAAAACCCACTCGCCACTTCATGAGCTACTCTTTTTCAATTAGCAGCAAGGGATCTTTTATATGCGTCATCCCACAGAAAGGGTAGTACATACCACAGCCTTTGATACACCAGTCGTGGTGCACTGGCTGCCTCACAAACGAGTCGTACTACAGACGTGATATAATTTTAATATACTGTTTTGCGATTTGAGAAAGCCCAAATATGCATTTCAACTCGATGTATAATCATTATCGAGAGTTTACATCTAGCTATAATTACATACGTTAAAAAAACACCAAAAACCATAAATAAAGAAATAGCCCAATGAGTCCACCAACGGGGATCGATCCCAGACTGACTGCATTGATAGAAAAGACTTTAAGGACACTATCAGCCCTACAAGACTTGAATTCTGTTTGTTCCTTCAATAAACTTTAACTAATATTTAGCTTTTTCCTGTTTTTTGAAACACCATGTTACTGAAAGAGTTTGACCCATACCCCTCTATATCAAAGTCTCTAAGACTAACCCTAAGCCCAACCTTAAGGTTGGACTATACCAATTAAAATCCCATAGGCGACCATGTTAACGTTTGTGTTTAAAAACACTATGCAATATATCGACCAAACTATGACCCATAAATATCGGTACCACAACCCCTACCTCAAAAGTATAACTGCAGAAAATGGTACCTTTCATGGCTCATTTTCGGTATAACCAGATGTTCCTACAACACCCCTAGTTTCGCACAAAATTGGAGTACTTTTTTTTTTTTTTTTTACAGGTACTCTATACATGTTCGAAGCACAAGGCTACTTGACACAGTGGTACTACATCAAATAAAATTGCATACATTTTTTGCCCAGATGAAACTAATTTTTTTTACAACCAACACTCACATTTATAACCAATCACAGGACTTGTGGTGTTAAGTTCTCTATCAAAAGTTTGGTGCACCTCGAACTTCGACCCAGCCAGAAATTAATTGGTTTAGTGCAACCTTAAAACTAACCCTAACCATTGAAAGGGGTACTGGTCGAACTCGTGCCCATCTTACCATAACATGTTTTAAATATTAGTATTATTCAAATAAATGTTTTGTTTCCTGCCCTGGACGGAGCAGCCGGTAAAATTCGACACCTGCGCCCATGACAGATGTGTGCTACAACAGCTTGTTCTGAATGTGCATGTTAAAACGTGACCGGTCACCAAATACGTTTGGAATGATCTTTGGCCAAATTATTTCAAATTTCATTTGGCCATTAGAAAAAATAAATTTATTATATGTACAAAATTATTTTAAACAAAAATCGATATTGAGATACATAAACTACAAAACATTACAATGCATTGGTTATAGAGATATTCAGATTCTGAGCAAGAAAATGTAATAAATTGTCATTTTATTAAGGTAAAAATTACTACAAACTCAGGATAGTCCCTTTAAAAAAAACCCAAAAACACACACACCCCAACTATTTTTTATATTTTGTATCTATCCTGTTCCAGGAATTATCTTGCCCTTGTTATTGCGCAGCAGGCAACTTGATAAAAAGAAATAATGTGATATTATACATTTTCATCCTTCACAAGATCTATCGAAGTGAAAACTGACGGTGTTTAATGAGTTAGTTATGAAGATGTCATTGTTGGATGGCTTCTTTGAAGTAGATACGTGAAGGTGCCTGGTACATTTTATATTTGAAAATAGACCTATCAGTTTAAATGAAAAGAATATTTTGTTAACGACACCTCGGTACATTTGAAACTGTTTATCTGATCTCTGATAATTTGAAGAGTAATTCTCTATAGCTGGAAATGCACACAGAACCCACCTTGGTAACTGGACTAATACAACAAATAAAGCAGTGTAGGTCAGCTTCTGTCTCTGTCTCTCACATTCTCATATAATTTCTCTGTCCCTCTTCCTCCCTCTGTCATACACCCCCCCCCACCCATTCTATTTTTCTCGTACATAGGCTCCCTCTGCCCCCCCCCTCTTCCTCTGCCATACACTATCCCTCTGTCTTACTCCTCTATCTCTCTCTATCCTCTCTCTCTATCTCTCTCTCTCTCTCTCTCTCTCTCTCTCTCTCTCTCTCTCTCTCTCTCTCTCTCTCTCTCTCTCTCTCTCTCTCACTCTCACTCTCACTCTCTCTCTCACTCTCTCACTCTCTCTCTCTCTCTCATACACACCATATAACCGTATCCTTATATAGGACACCAACAACCATGGTTCTAAATATGTGAGGTGTTGATAAACCAGTATTCCTATTTTCATTTTTCTTGCATACTTCCCATCATAAAATAAGTTCTTTTACACTGAACAATGGAACCTCCCCTCCCCACCCCTGTATTTTTCTTCATCAGTATCTTATCATCAGCTGTTGGTTTTCCTCACTAATAAACTTCATGCTTGAGTGATCTATTGAGGTGGACATATTATTAGGTTATAGTTCGGCCTTTTAGTGTTCACAGTATCTGGTTTCTGATTTAACCTGCAATTTAAAAGAAGGGATGCTGTTCTCATTTATCAACTATTTTTTATAAGTGGAAATTTTTTTTAACTTTGTTTTCTTTAGCTATAGGTTTCATCTCCATCCTGTCTGTCTGTCCGTCCATCCACATACTTTTCTGGATGTCTTTTTTTTCACAGATCAAGTGACTTTTATGGCAATTTACCAATTTTAGTTATGACAGAGTTATGGCCCTTGAACTTAGACATGAACATTTATTTTCTAGACGTTTTTTTTTTGCAATGCCTCAAGATATCAAGCTAACATTTTGTGTATAGCTTTGTCATGCACTGTTATAGATCAAGTTTGACTTCCATGGCAATTTACCCATTTTTCAGTTATGTCCCTTGAATTTAAGAGATACAAAAATTTGTTGGGCCCTGTAGGTCTCAGAACTCTCAGAATCATTTTGTTTTTCAATTTAAAGGCATTCACTGGTATACGCATGCACACATGTGCACACATTTTTTTGATGAGTGGGGAAAAAAATTAAGTTTTTCAATTTAAAAGCATACACACACCTCATTAAAATAATAGTCAGTTGTGTTTAAAAGCACACATACACGCATGCACACACACACACACATACACACAAATATATTAATAATAGTCGATTGATATCTTAAAAAAACATTTTGTTTGATGACGCCAGCAGAGCACTTTTATTTATTACTCATCGTCTGTTAGACGTAGAGAGGAAACCTGTTTCATTTTTTTCATTTGTAACAAGGGATCTTTTATATGAACCATTTTACAGACAGGAAAGCACATACCACAGCCTTTGATATACAAGTCATGGCTGGAAAGAGAAATAGCCCAATGGGCCCACTGAAAGGGAGGGGGGGGGTTGGACACACATGTAAAGCAGAGGGGGATGAGGTGGAGAAAGAGTGGAAGAGAGAAAAAGGGAGAAATAAATGGAGTGGGAGAGAGGTGGGGGGGGGAGGGAGAGATGGAGAGGAGGAGAGATAAAAAGAAGAGTGAGGGGGAGATGGAGGGAGGAGGAAGAACAAAACATGGAGAGAAATCCACTACTGTCACACAGGCTACTCTTAAAACCCCAGGAGTTTTCAATAAACAGGATGACACATACCTCATCCAGAGTCATTTAATTTATCAGTTTTTGGCGGGGTTTTTGTGAAACACCACAAACATTTAACAGAGACAAAGACATTTTTGTTTTGTTTTTTTGAACATTAAAAACATGGATGATGATGAGATGAATGGTGAAGTCACAGTATTTCCATTTCTGTGTGGAACTACTTGACAGGGCCGTACTCTACGCTTTGTTGTCAGTTGAGCTATCTCGGTATCACCCGCGCCCGGGGTATACGGAACCTGCAGTGCATGCTGGGTCATCATCATCCGCTATGTGGGGTCACACACTCAGGAGTCACACCTGTGAAGTGAGTGAAACACTGTGTATGTGGCCTTACACCAACCCATTCAGCCTAGTGGTGCACTCACTCTGGGTTGGAGCCGGTATTGGCATGAAAAATCCCCCAATTCCTCAGGTGGGATACGAACCCAGTACCTACCAGCCTCGAGTCCAATGGCATAACCACTACACCTCCGAGGCTGGTTAATTTACCAGCATTGGTTGTGGCTATATTTTACTGTTGTACAACAGAGATCCATTATATAACAATAATACCTTGGTTTGTAGCAGTAGTGTTATTATAACAAATGGTTCACCGACACAGATCTAAATCGGCTTTGAGTACCGAAGTCAAAAGTTCAAAGAATGTCACTACAGTTATTCTTATACCACTGTTAGAAAGTGTATGGAAATTAGACTGTAAGCAGTTAAGTTTCTTTTCTTTAACGACACCACTAGAGCACATTGATTTATTAATCATTGGCTATCGGATGTCGGTACATTTGGTAATTCTGACACATAGTCAGCAGAGGAAACACCTCTACATTTTCTTAATGCAGGAAGGGATCTTTTATATTCAATTTCCTACAGACAGGAAAGCACATACCAAGGCCTTTGACCAGTTGTGGTGCTCTGGTTGGAACGAGAAAAAATCCAATCAGTTGAATGAATCCACAAAAGGTGGTTCAATCCTGCGATGCAAGCACCTCAAGTGGGCATTCAACCGACTGAGCTACATGTAAATCTCGCCCCTGACTGTAAGCAAGCACAGGTATGCAGTGAAAAGACAGTTGACTCTAGAACACTTGCAGGGCGAAATGTAGCACAGTGGTAAAGTGCTTGCTCAATGCACGGTTTGTCTGGGATCGAAAGAAAGAAAGAAGTGTTTTATTTAACGACGCACTCAACACATTTTATTTACGGTTATATGGCGTCAGACATATGGTTAAGGACCACACAGATTTTTTTTTAGAGGAAACCCGCTGTCGCCACATAGGCTACTCTTTTTACGACAGGCAGCAAGGGATCTTTTATTTGTGCTTCCAACAGGCAGGATAGCACAAACCATGGCCTTTGTTGAACCAGTTATGGATCACTGGTCGGTGCAAGTGGTTTACACCTACCCATTGAGCCTTGCGGAGCACTCACTCAGGGTTTGGAGTCGATATCTGGATTAAAAATTCCATGCCTCGACTGGGATCCGAACCCAGTACCTACCAGCCTGTAGACCGATGGCCTGCCACGACACCACCGAGGCCGGTGTGTCTGGGATCGATGCCCGTCAGTGGGGCCATTGGGCTATTTCTCAATCCAGCCAGTGCACCACAACTGGTATGTCAAAGACCATGGTATGTACCACCTTGTCTGTGGGATGGTGCATATAAAAGATCCCTTGCTGCTAATTTAAATAGAATAACCCATGAAGTGGCGACAGTGGGTTTCCTCTCTCAATATCTGTGTAGTGTCCTTAACCAAATGTTTCATGCCATATAACCGTAAATAAAATGTGTTGAGTGCATTGTAAAATAAAACATTTCTTTCTTAAACACTTGCGAAACTGGTGGGGGGGGGGGGGGGCATGGGGGCAATACCCCCTCCCAATCACACCTCTTTCCCTACCCACACCATATATATTTTCTCATAAACAGTGTGGTTGCCCACCCCACCCCAATATAAAATTCTGTCCTGTTAACACAGGTGGTCACTGAACAAAGAGTTGACTTACTAGCTAGGTTTCAATGATATGAAGACACAAGGTCAGTGGACAAATAAATGGTGCTGGAATTCACAAAAAAACAATCTCACATCAGACCGTTTTGGCCAGGCCTAAAAGTTCATATGACTTTGCCGAATCTCCACCCATGCATGGCCGTACAGCCGTCAGAAAACACGCTTACTTGTTATACATCATTTATTAATCACTTTAAGACATCGGGTAGTTTGGCATCACTGATATCCTTTGACAGTCCTTGCTTAAGTCAGAAGTAATACCTAAATATTTTTTTACTATATTTTAATTTAAAAAGTTTTTTTGAATGATACATAAACAGAGGACTGGTGTATTTGCCAGCATAGTAAAGAAGTATTCACCACTGTAAGGTTGTGTTTCTATGGTGAGTAGATTGTGTTTATATACATGTATATATGTATGTACATTGTATGTCTAGTATAGGCTGCTACCTGCTTGTGTATAAAGGTGACAGGTACGTTACCTGTTGTATGTTACCTGTATTGTTGTTTACTGCTGTTGCAGTGTTTTAACTTGATTTCTGTGCTTGCATCTAATTAGGGCTCATGGGCAGTGCACTGTCTTGGACACACACCTCAGTTATCTGGGCTGTCTGTCCAGGACAGTGGGTTAGTTGTTAGTTCTTAGAGAGACACAAAGAGAGGGAAAGACAGACAGCGGGAGGGACAGAGAGGGAGGGAGGGAGGGAAGGATAGTGTTCTCTCTGTAGGAAACTGCATATAAAAGATCTCTTGCTGCTTTATAGGCAGCAGATTTCCTTTCTCTGTATTGATCAAATGTCAATACAACCATACATAGGACACCAAATAGCTGAGATGTTATAAAAGAAATATTCTCTTCATTTCTTTTCTTGGTGGGAGTTGTAAAAGATGTAGTCTCTCTCTCTCTCTCTCTCTCTCTCTCTCTCTCTCTCTCTCTCTCTCTCTCTCTCTCTCTCTCTCTCTCTCTCTCTCATACTCTCTTTTTTCTCTCTTCTTTCTGTCATACTCACTCTCCCTCTCTCTCTCTCTTTCTCTCATCCCTCCATCTCTCCATATCCCCACCCCCTCTCTATCCTAATTCTCTCTCTCTATCTTTCTCTCATCCCTCCCTCTCCCTATCTGTCTCTCTCTCTATCTTTCTCTCATCCCTCCCTCTCCCTGTCTGTCTCTCTGTATCTCTGTCTCTCTGTCTCTGTCTCTGTCTGTCTCTCTCTCAAATCCCCTGCTCAAATCAAATTTTTTTTTAACATGTTCCATGCGACCACAACCGACTCCCACTAAAAAAAAATTCTCACCACATTCTAAACCCCCTGAACAATTTCCTGCACATGCACCTATAAAGTTTAAAAGTTTTGCTTTTATATGAATTTTATCTTTATTCATTATGAAGTCACATGCCACATTATTCCTTTCCCTTTTGACACAAAAAATTACTATTTTCTGCTTTAGTAAAATGTAATAAAAGTTTTGCTTTGTTTAACTGCATTGGAACTAATAAAGATAAAATTTAATTTAACTTAAAGGGACATTCTCGAGTTTGCTGCATTGTAAGATGTTTCCGACTAATAAAATATTTCTACGATTAAACTTACATATTAAATATATTTTCTTGTTTAGAATATCAGTGTCTTCAATGTGTTTCTGGTCGTCTTAATATTTGTAAGAAGCCCAAACTGGATTTTGTTTTCAAATAATTTCGTACGTACGAAAATAAGAAAAAAAGAGGAAATAAAATGAAATTTAACCTACCGTAGTACAAATATTAGAACGATCAGAAACATGTTTAATATACAGCCACTAGTATTTGATGCAGAAAAATATATTTGATATGTAATTACAATCGTTAAAAAGTCTTTGTTAGTCGATAACGTCTTAAAAAGTGCAGCAAACTCAGGAATGTCCCTTTAATCTTCAGCTAGTGGATGTCAAACGTGCCTTTAGAAGCAGTATATGAGGCAATGGCTGATTTCCTTTCAAATGTTCGACACCAAACAGCCATAGTTTTAAAATGTGCTCAGGTGCTGTTAAGCAATCTTTCCTTTCCTGTTTTCCCTCTATCTATATTTGTGTGATTGCGTCAGTGTAGGTATGTATTTCTCTTATGATAGCCTAATTAGGTATGTGCATATGTTGTTTTTTGTTTTAATGCCAACAATGCCATCATTTCTCCCAATTCTTTTCATCTCTGCTTATATATAAGGGGTGGAATGTACTTCAGTGGAAAAGTGTGCATTAATAAAAAAGTAAAAAAATAATAAAAAAAAGTAAAAAAAAGTAATATATTAAAGGCTAGTTTTAACACGTAAAAAATAAAAAGTAAAGTTTGTTTTATTTAATGACACCACTAGAGCACATTGATATTTTTTATCATCGCCTATTCGACGTCAAACATATGATCATTCTGACACTGTTTTTTAGAGGAAACCTGCTGTCGCCACATAGGCTACTCTTTTACGAGAGGCAGCAAGGGATCTTTTATTTGCACTTCCCACAGTCAGCACAGTCAGGATAGCACAAACCATGGCCTTTGTTGAACCAGTTATGGATCACTGGTCAGTGTAAGTGGTTTACACCTACCCATTGAGCCTTGTGGAGCACTCACTCAGGTTTTGGAGTCGCTATCTGGATTAAAAATCCCATGCCTCGACTGGGATCCGAACCCAGTACCTACCAGCCTGTAGACCGATGGCCTAACCACGACACCACCGAGGCCGGTTACATAAAAAATGGACACTAAGTTTAGTTAATTTACAAACCTGTAGCTCATTTGGATAACGTTATAATAGAGTGAAAGAAGAGTATGTGATGTTAAAACAGGAAATATTCTTAAAAATAGACTAGAACTTGAATCAATAACCGCTACTTCTCAGACGCACGTGTGTGCTTTTTAAAAATATGAAAAATGTAATTTTTGGTACTACAAACACCAGGATAACCAGAAACACTTCGGTTGTATGGAAATGGATAATCTAAAGAATAAAATATAAGTAATGTTTGATTTCAGTGATCATAAATGGCTGTTAATAGTGAAAAATATGCTGTAGTGTTTAAAAACTAGGGTCTGTCCCTTTAAATCAATTTGAGCCTTGAAATTATATATATATTTTTTGCTATCTAACCAGTAACATACACAAGCTGACGACAGTGGTTCAAATCCCGTCAAAGCTGGCTCACACATTCATTCATCTTTCTCATCTATCACCCTCTGCCTATCATTCTCATTATCTTAATATAAAAAAAACTTTCCAATTTCTCCCATGATTTCAATCTGTTTCGACCCTTTCTGTCAGTTTCCTCCGACTCTGTCTTCTGAGCTGTCCATACCATCACCTACCTGTCTCAACTTCCTCCACGGGTGCAGTCTCTGTGTATTTCCCTGCACCCACCTGGCATCCTCGTCCTCTACCGTTAATAAAGCTGGTCTGACCCACGGCACTAACTAACGACCGTCGGTAGTAGAGGTGCATAGTAGATGGTTACAAGTGCCTCTTAACAATGCCAGAAGTAACTACTGAACACTCCCCGAAGTGGGATAAAAAAAAAGAAGAAAAAAAAAGTAGCATACACTAAAACCAAAATATTTTACTATATATACTAGTGGAAAAAAGTAACTGTGTAACCTAAAAAATCGGATGAAAATAAAACCGCTCAATATTTTAGCCTGATGTTTTGTACATGTTACCAGTGAACGCACCGCCACACAATAGCTGGGTCAATGCTGTATTTGCACGTGCAGTTTTGCTTCTGGGACATGAACATGTTTTTCCCATTTTTTTCTCCCAACATGTTACTTTTCAAGTTTTTGTCGACTTTTCAACTGTCGGGTCATTGCATGCCAACCGGGGGTACAGAAAAGCAGGTTATTTCTGTTGAAAATTGTAGCAGAGCAATGCCCAGGCTAAAACGAAAATGACCGCCTTCACGCAATTGGCATGATCCAGGCTGGTATGCGCCATCGCGCTGTCGCTACGCAATTTGGTGTACACATAAACATTATTCAGGCTTTGTGGAGACGTTATCAACATGTTGGTAATGTCAGAGACCAACAACGTGCAGGCCGTCCACGCGTGATGTCAAAACAGCAGGACAACCACATCAGACTCGTGCACCTCGGGAATCGATTCCAAAACGGCAAGTCTGACAGCGCGGACCATTCCTGGATTGCGTGCCATTAATCCCAGAACTGTACGGAATCGATTACGTGAACATGGTATCCGTCCGCGACGCCCGGCTGTCCGTTCAGTTTTGCTAAGACGTCATCGTGTAGCACGTTTGGCTTGGTGTAGAAGACACTTGCACTTTAATCACCGTGACTGGGCGGGTATACTGTTTACGGACGAGTCCAGGTTTCACTTGGACAGCAGTGACGGCCGTTCAAGAGTGTATCGTCGTGTTGGAGAACGTTTTAGTGACGCCTGTGTTGTGGAGCGACGTGCATTTGGCGGAGGCAGTGTCATGGTTTGGGGGTGGCATCACGTCAACTGGACGAACACCTCTTGTGGTCATCGATGGCAATTTGAACGCTGTACGCTACCGTGACGACATTATTTAGGCTCACGTCATCCCATTTGTGCAAGGACAGCAACGTCACATCACGCTTCAGCATGACAATGCTAGACCTCATGTCGCCCGGGTGGTAATGGATTTTCTAGCACAGCAGAACATCGATGTGTTGCAGTGGCCTGCGGTTTTCACCCGATCTTGCACCAATCGAGCACGTCTGGGATGAGATGCAACGTCGTGTACGTGCACTGCCTAACCAGCCGCTGACGTTGAGAGCGCTTGGTCAGACGTTAGTACAGATCTGGAACGGCATCCCCAGGCATTCTTCAACAATTTGGTAGGCTCTATGAGGCGACGGTGCCAGGCCTGCATCAACGCAAACGGTGGCCATACACGCTATTAACTTTGTGAACTGTTTTTTTACCCCCCATGTCTTTCATCCCCAATACCGATGAAATGACGGATGCTGTGACATTTTAAATGAATTGACGTTTTGCTTAATTGCCTAATAAATAATGCTATATGATCATTTTATCGTTTTATGTCTTGAAATTATTTTTTTATCAACATGATAACCATACACAGTTACTTTTTCCCACTAGTATATATTATATTAAAAACCCCACCTAAGGGACTCACTTGATGCGTGGTTAGTTTGGGATCTATCCCTGTCGGTGGGCCCATTGGGCTATTTCTCGTTCTAGCCAGTGGTATATCAAAGACCGTAGTATATGTTAATTATCCTGTCTTTGGCATGGTGCATATAAAAGATCCCTTGCTACTAATGGAAAAATATAGCCAGTTTCCTCTATAAGACTATAGTTCAAAATTACCAAATGTTTGACATTCAGTAGTCAATGATTAATAAATCAATGTGCTCTAGTGGTGTCGTCAAACAAAACAAACTTTTAATTATTACCACTGGTGTACTATGACCTCACCAGAATGTTAATCAAATGAATTCAGTGATATAAATTAAAATCAATTGTGGGTAATAAATAGGATATTAAAAAAAAAATCATTGTCACTCGCTAAAACATGCAACAATTGAAAAGTGAAGAGTTTAGGTGCAAAACGCATTATATATCCATTTTCAATTTCAGTAAAAAAAATTAATTTAATTGGTGTATATCGCCTTTTGCGGCAAATCAGCGGGCCTACGATTAGCCCTTACTGACATACGATAATGGCTTTAACTATAAAAAGAAAGAAAATGGTTTATATCACGTTTTGTGCCTGAACTCTTCAATTATTTCACTCAGGAGATAAACATGATAAGAAATGGAAGCTTGTTTAATATCCTATAAATATGTTTATCAAATACTTTTTTTTTTTTTAATGTTGTTTTTCAGAACAGAACAAATTTCCAATTCACTGAGACTGCTAACAGTAACAAGAGAGAATAAACAAGGACGGTGGTTCCGGGTTGAACTGTAACAGTTTTCTTCGTACGATCCACACATTGGTGTTCCACACATCCAGATGAACCATGAGACAACTCCTGAAGAAAGTCACCCAAAGAAAGACCTGTGGGCGAAAGCTGTAAAAGCCATCATTGCAGGGATACCCAGCAAAGTGTAAGTATTCTGAATCAGTTTTACTGGTTTCTTATCTGTTGTAGTCATCATTGCAGGGATATCCAGCAATGTGTAAGTATTCCGAATCAGTTTTACTGGTTTCTTATCTGTTGTAGTCATCATTGCAGGGATATCCAGCAATGTGTAAGTATTCCGAATCAGTTTTACTGGTTTCTTATCTGTTGTAGTCATCATTGCAGGGATATCCAGCAATGTGTAAGTATTCCGAATCAGTTTTACTGGTTTCTTATCTGTTGTACATGTTTACTAAACATCTCTGTTAAAGGCAATCATTGCA
>NC_054705.1:20483444-20493444 GCF_016097555.1 Gigantopelta aegis
CAACCCACCCATCCATCCTTCCACATAACCATCCTCCCTACAATCCATCCATTCATCCTCCCACCCATTCACCCATCCATCCTTCCACATAACCATCCTCCCAACAATCCATCCATTCATCCTCCCACCCATTCACCCATCCATCCTTCCACGTAACCATCCTCCCTACAATCCATCCATTCATCCTCCCACCCATTCACCCCATCCATCCTTCCACATCCCATCCTCCCCACAATCACCATCCATTCTCCTCCCACCCATTAACCCATCCATCCTTCCACGTAACCATCCTCCCTACAATCCATCCATTCATCCTCCCACCCATTCCTCCATCCATCTCTCCACCTATCCATCCTCCCTACAATCCATCCATTCATCTTCCCACCCATTCACCCACACATCCTTCCACATAACCATCCTTCCACATAACCATCCTTCCACGTAACCATCCTCCCTTCAGTCCATCCATTCATCCTCCCACCTATTCACCCATCCATCCTTCCATGTAACCATCCTACAATCCATCCATTCATCCTCCCACCCATTCACCCACCCATCCATCCTTCCACATAACCATCCTCCCTACAATCCATCCATTCATACTCCCACCCATTCACCCATCCATCCTTCCACTTAATCATCCTCCCTTCAATCCATCCATTCATCTTCCCACCCATTCACCCATCCATCCTTCCATGTAACCATCCTTCCTTCAATCCATACATTCATCTTTCCACTCATTCACCCATCCATCCTTCCACGTAACCATCCTCCCTATAATCCATCCATTCATCTTCCCACCCATTCACCCATCCATCCTTCCACATAACCATCCTATCTTCAATCCATCCATTCATTCGTTCATTCACTCACCTATTTTATCATACACCCATCAATTCATTCATCCACCCATCAATTCATTTATCCACCCATCAATTCATTCATCCACCCATCTGTTCATCCATCCTTTCATACATTATACACCAATAAGTCCATCCATCCAAAACCATCAAACACCATTTATTAAAGTATCCATCCATCTATTTATGGCTGTCCTTTATTCATCCTTCTGCTACGTCCATCTGTCCATCCAACTGTGAATTCTTCCATCCATCCATTCATCCATCCATAAGTCCATTGATTCACCCCATTTATCCACCCATCCATCCATCTGTCCATTCATCCATCCATCCATCCATCCATCCATCCATCCTTCCATCAATCCATTCATCCTTCAATCCATCCATCCATCCATCCATCCATCCATCCATGCAACCATGCATCCATCTATCCATCCGTCCATCCACCCAATATCCCAATATCCCACCCACCCCTCCTTCCCTCCCTCCATTTCTCCTTCCATTCCTCCCTCCCTCCCTCCAACCAACTATCTAACTTTTAATCCATCCATCCATCACGCTTGACACCAATTGTTGTTTTCCTTTGATAGATCACCCACAGTGACCATTCCTCCCTCCATCCATCCATCCATCCATTCATCCATCCATCCATCCGTTCACTCACCAAAAGAACTACTCACCCATCCAAAAATACACCAATCCCTTCCTCCATACCTCCATCATTCCCCCCTCCCCCCTCCCTCCCTCCCTCCCTCCCTCCCTCCATCTGTCCTCCCATCCATCTATTCATCCATCCACCCAAACCCACCCATACAAATCCCACCCACCCAATACCCACCCTAACCCAAACTCACCCACCAACCCACTCACCCACCCAACAACCCATCCATTCATCCATCCATCCACTCATCCATCTACCCATCCATCTACCCATCCATCTATCCACTCGTCCATCCATCCGTCCGTCCGTCCGTTCATCCGTCCATCCATCCATCCATCCATCTCTATTCATTCATCCACCCATTCATCCATCCATCTGTCCATCCATCTATCCATCCTTCTGTCCACCCAATCATCCATCCATCCTTCTGTCCATCCATCCATCCATCCATCCTTCTGTCCATCCATCCATTCATCCTTCTGTCCATCCATCCATCCATCCATCCATCCACAACTTATTGTAAGAATGGCTAAGATATTCTAGAAACTATTACATGAAAAATGAAAGCTGCTGAATTTGTTTACCCTTTTAGGGTTATTTCATTTGTATCTCTGGTATAAACATTTATTGTGTTTTTATGAGGCTTATATCTATATTAGTATAGACACACCACACGTGGGTGAATACATTTGTCTGTGGTTTATTCAGTGGTAGTCCGATATCCCTTTGTAAAGCCATGGTGTTCCTGTTCTTAATGGAGGCCATGAACAATTAATTCCTTAATTAATTAATAATTAATAATTATTAATTAATTAATTAATTAAATAATTCATTTATTCAATAATTTTTCAATCAGTCCATCATTTATTCATTCAGCTAGTAAGTCAGTCAGTCAGTCAATCCATCATCATTCATTCATTTATTCATTCAGCTAGTAAGTCAGTCAGTCAGTCAATCCATCATCATTCAATCATTTATTCATTCATTCATTTATTCATTCATTCATTTATTCATTCATTTATTCATCCATCCATCCATCCATCCATCCATCCATCCACCCATCCATCCATCCATCCATCCATCATGCTTGCATGCATGCATTCAATCATTTCAGTGGCGTAGGAAGATGCCAAAAAGTGGGGGACATACTTTTATATTTATACATTTTACACTATTATAAAGCAAATATAAAGCAAAATATCTACTTATGTCAGTCCACCATTCATTCATTCATTCATGCTTTCATTCATTTATTCATTCATTCATCCATGCTTTCATTCATTCATTCTTTCTGTCAGTCAGTCGGTTTTATTGACAGACTGACTCACTGACTGACATACAAATGTACTTAATGCACACACAGACAAAAAACACAAACACAAACACAAACACAATACACAAACACAAACACACAAACTAGCAAAGACACAAACTCATTATTTGTAAGATGTATATGTAATTGATCTACCTTTCACATCTTACATTATTGCATTCCTACCACTTAATATTTAAACTTTTTAACACCGAATAGCCTTCAGTTACCAACCTGTCTTAAAATAATGCATAATAAATCTCTAACTATCCCATCATAAGCTGGCATGAATGAATGGCAGGCTACATCACTGATATGTATACACTGGCCAAAATTAATATTTGTTTGTTTACCAGGCAAAGCCATGTCTGTGGAATTTGTTCACCTCTTGGTGAAGTGACCCTGACAACTAGCCAGGTCTCTGTCACTGGTGTCCATGTCACTGATCAGATTACAGTCTAATCGGCAGTGATTGACATGATGATTACCTTGGAGACTCTTGGGTTAACTGGGAAGAACTCATTATTGGTATAAACATGTATCTTGTATTTCATTTAAAGATGATGATGATGATATGGTGAATTTCATTTTAACTTATTTTTGTGTTTATATCCAATTACGGTTCAAGCACACTGGGCTGTGTCCTGGGCACACTAGCTGTGCTGTCTGTTCAGGACAGTGGGTTAGTTGTTAGTTGGTTAGAGGTTAGTGAGAGGGAAGAGGTTGTAGTGGCCTTACACCTACCCATTGAGCTCTTAAGAACTCGCTCTGGGTGGAAGCCGGTACCGGGCTGTGAACCCTGTACCCACCATTTTAAAATTATGATGATAATGATCAATCAATCAATCAGTCAATCAATCAATCAACCGTTTGATTCATACTTACAGCCTCTGAAGGTTCAAGCACAGCTGTCTTGGGCACATACTTTGAGATTCCACGGTGATGATAAATGTAGTGCTAATGGGTTTTTATCAGATGATAATGATGCTATGGTGAAAACTCATTAGCACTACATATACTGTATTTCATTTTAAAATTGTGATGATGATGATGATGATGACGATTTAGTGAAAACTCATTAGCACTACATATACTGTATTTCATTTTAAAATTGTGATGATGATGATGATGATGACGATTTAGTGAAAACTCATTAGCACTACATATACTGTATTTCATTTTAAAATTGTGATGATGATGATGATGATGACGATTTAGTGAAAACTCATTAGCACTACATATACTGTATTTCATTTTAAAATTGTGATGATGATGATGATGATGACGATTTAGTGAAAACTCATTAGCACTACATATACTGTATTTCATTTTAAAATTGTGATGATGATGATGATGATGACGATTTAGTGAAAACTCATTAGCACTACATATACTGTATTTCATTTTAAAATTGTGATGATGATGATGATGATGACGATTAGTGAAAACTCATATCACTGCATATACTGTATTTCATTTTAAAATTGTGATGATGATGATGATGGATGACGATTTAGTGAAAACTCATTAGCACTACATATACTGTATTTCATTTTAAAATTGTGATGATGATGATGAATGATGACGATTTAAGTGAAAACTCATTAGCACTACATACTGTATTTCATTTAAAATTGTGATGATGATGATGATGATGACGATTTAGTGAAAACTCATTAGCACTACATATACTGTATTTCATTTTAAAATTGTGATGATGATGATGATGATGACGATTTAGTGAAAACTCATTAGCACTACATATACTGTATTTCATTTTAAAATTGTGATGATGATGATGATGATGACGATTTAGTGAAAACTCATTAGCACTACATATACTGTATTTCATTTTAAAATTGTGATGATGATGATGATGATGACGATTTAGTGAAAACTCATTAGCACTACATATACTGTATTTCATTTTAAAATTGTGATGATGATGATGATGATGACGATTTAGTGAAAACTCATTATCACTGCATATGTTGTACTTCATTTAAAAATGATGATGATGATGTTGATTATGATGATGATGATGATGTTGATGATGATGATTGTTTTTGTTTGTTTGTTTGTTTTGTTTAATGAAACCACTAGAGCACATTGATTTAATAATCATCAGCTATTGGATGCCAAACATCTGGTATTTTGACATATACTGTAGATCCTGAAATTAATTCGTCCCTAAATTAATGCGTGTGATAGTGGGCAGACTAAAATGTGACATGAAGTTAATGCGAGTGGCCTCCCTTTTGAAATATTACTTTTCTAACAACATATGTCTGTGTACTTTTTGGTTAAATCCAAGTTAAAGGTCTCTTCAATGAGTTCAACTAACTAACATGTCTGTGTACACATCGATTACCCTGTTTAGTCCCTTGTGTTTTTGGTGAGATCAACTCAAAGCATATGTTTTTAGCAATCATTTACATAATGTGTACAATGTATATTCAACTAAATCTGGTTAAACATATATGTACTATTACAACTGTACTTTATCTGTAAATGGTGATTTCAAAATCATAATGAAAAACCAATTCACCCAGTGGTATGCCGATAATGTGATGATGATGATGATGATGATATTGATGATGATGATGATGTTGATGATAGTGTTGATTATATTGATGATGTTGATGATGGTGGTGGTGGTGGTGATGATGATGATGATGATGATGATGATGATGTGGTGAAAACTATATGAAATAATATATAGTGTGAGGTGTTACATTCCACTTTACATTGTAGTGGGACATAGAACATTGACGTGAACCAAGACATTTGGAATATTATGGTTACTAATAGAAGTACAGCTGGGGTGGATCCAGCTTTTCTGATAGGGGGGGGGGGGGGGGGGGTCCAAGACAAAAAGGGCACCATAACATTATGAAAAGGCACTATTGAAAAATTACACATGGTTCACATGGACCATAATATAATAGTGCTACAACAGGGACTCTGGCACATGTATTCTACAGTGTTCTATACATTGAAAGAATAAATAAATTTGTAAAAAAAAAACCTAAAAATCACCTTGGACACCCCCCCCCCCCCCCCCCCCCCCCCCCCCCCCCAGATCTGCCCCAGTACAGTAAAACCTGTATAAACCGGATCATGCTAGGCACCTGATATTTATCTGATTTAGACAGGATCCACTGTGTAAAGGGTCATATTTTACAATTTAGAAAAGTTTGGACCATGAAACTTGGCCGGTTTTGACAGGATTCCGATTAGTTCATTAGTTAATTTTTGTACATGTATCTGTCTACCAGCCTACCGGCCTCAGTGGCGTCGTGGTTAGGCCATCGATCTACAGGCTGGTAGGTACTGGGTTCGGATCCCAGTCGAGGCATGGGATTTTTAAATCAGATACCAACTCCAAACCCTGAGTGAGTGCTCCGCATGGCTCAACGGGTAGGTGTAAACCACTTGCACCAACCAGTGATCCATAACTGGTTCAACAAAGGCCATGGTTTGTGCTATCCTGCCTGTGGGAAGTGCAAATAAAAGATCCCTTGCTGCCTGTCGTAAAAAGAGTAGCCTATGTGGCGACAGCGGGTTTCCTCTAAAAAAACAGTGTCAGAATGACCATATGTTTGACGTCCAATAGCCGATGATAAGATAAAAAATCAATGTGCTCTAGTGGCGTCGTTAAATAAAACAAACTTTACTTTTTTTTACTGTCTACCAGCCAGCCAATCTGTTCATCCATTTATTTGTACCCAACTGCCTGCCCATCCATCAATCCATCCATCCACCCACCCATCCTTCCACCCAAACATCCTTCCACCCAAACATCCATCCATCCACCCACCCACCCTTCCATCCATCCACCCACCCACCCACCCATCCATCCATCTACCATCCATCCATCCATCCAGCCACCCACCCATCCATCCATCCATCCATCCATCCATCCATCCATCCATTCATCCATCCGTCAATCAATCCATGAGTTCATTACCCATCCATCCATCCATGCATTCATTCATCCATCCATTTAACCATCCATCCATCCATCCATCTGTCCTTCTGTCCATCCATCCAACCACCTATCCATCCGTCTGTTCATCCGTCCGTCCATCCATTTATCCATCCATCCATCCACCCGTCCATCCATCCGCCCGTCCATCCATTCGCCCGTCCATCCATCCATTCATCCATCCATTCATCTGTCATGCATTTATTAATGTGTTAAATGTCCATTTATATATTCATCTATTTCATATCCATGCGTCCAGCTATTTATATTTGTTCATCTGTCTATCTATCTGTTCACCAGTCCATCAATCCTAGCTCAGTCCATCCATGCATCCATGCATGCATCCATGCATGCATCCATCCATCCATCCATCCATCCATCCATCCATCCATCCATCCATCCATCCATCCATCCATCCATCCATCCATCCATCCACCCTCCCATCCATCCATCCACCATCCATCCCCCAATCTATCAATCCATCTGCCTATCCACCCATTCTTCCATCCATCCATCCATCCATCAGTCCATTAATCCATAACTCTATCTCTCTGTCTGTCTGTCTGTCTTCCTATACACTCTATTTCTCACAAAATAGTTAACACTCTTTCTTTCTTTCCTTCAGTCTTCGTTTTACCCAAGTGAAAGTCAGTTTATCCCGCAAACATCGATTCCCACATGTGATACACTTTCTAACTAACTCTATTCATCATCTCATCACCATTATAACAACAACAACAACAACAACAAGATGTTACAAAACACAAGATGACAACAACCAATAAAGATCCACGGATCAGAGAAATCTGACCCATGACCAGCTGAGGGAACCAATTTGCCCATTGATGGCTGAAGTGGAGGACCCAGCCATATCAAGGTCATAGTATCAGTAGTGGCTGTCCCAAGGCTGATAGAAACACTGCTGGCTTTAGTGTAGGAATTTTGTGGATATTCAGAGGGATTGTTATTTTCTCTCTATATCTCTACAGTTGTTTTAGTGTATGAATTCTATGGATATTCAGAGCAATTGCTATTTTCTTTCTCTCTCTCTCTAGCTGTTAAAGGGTAGGAATCCAGTGGATATTAGCAGTTTGAGGACTTTTTTTCTTTCAATCTACAGTTGTTTTAGTGTATGAATTCTGTGGATATACAGAGGGCTTGTTTTTCTCTCTATAGCTGTTTTAGTGCAGTGAATTCTCGAGTGCTTGATATTAATAGTCAGAGGGCTTGGGTTTTCTCTCTAGCGGTTTAGTGCGGACTTCCTGATATTTCATAGTCAGAGGGCAGTTTTTCGCTCTATAGCTTGTTTAGTGAATTATTAGTAAAGTCAGAGGTCTTTGTTTTTCTCTCTATAGCTGTTTTAGTGCAGGAATTCAGTGATAGTAATAGTCAGAGGGCTTGATTTTTTCTCTCTATCTCCTGTTTTTAGTGCCCGGAATTCAGTGCTCTAATAGTCGAGGGCTTGTTTTTCTCTCTCTATAGCTGTTTTAGTGCAGGAATTCAGTGTATTAATAGTCCGGGGCTTGTTTTTCTCTCTATAGCTGTTTTTTGTGCAGAATTAGTGATATTAATTTCAGCTCTCTGGGTTTTTCTCTCTATCTCTCTAGCTGTTTAGTGTCTCGCCGTCAGAAGACTCTCTCTCTCTGCGTCTCCGTCTCCGTCTCCTCTCTCTCTCTCTCCTCTCTCTCTCTTCTCTTCCTCTCTCTCTCTCTCTCCTCCTCTCTCTCTCGTCCTCTCTCTCGTCTCTCTCTCGGTCTCTCTCTCTCTCTCTAGCTGTTTTAGTGTAGATTCTCTGTGGATATCTCAGATGCGCTTTTCTTTTCTCTCCTCTCTCTCTCTCCTCTCTCTCCTCCCTCCCCCCCTCTCCTCTCCTCTCTCTTCTCTCTCTCTCTCGCTCTCTCTCCTCTCCTCTCCTCTCTCTCTCTCTCCTCTCTCTCTCTAGCTGTTTCAGTGTAGGAATTCTGTGAATATTCAGAGGTGGGTTTTTTTTTCTTTCTCTCTCGATATCGGTTTTTGTGTAGGAATCCAGTGATATTAGTAGTCTGAAAGCTTTGGCAATTTTTTCTCTGACAGAATGAACACATCAGTGTTAAAAATGGACTCTGATAACAAACCGTTTACAAGGTAAGATTTAATACATGAAGCTACTCACCACTAAAAATGTCACATAAATGATTTTGTGTAAACGTTTGTAGATTGGGTTTAGATCGTTTTTGTTGCAAACCTTTTACGTTATAAAATTTAATAACTCTCCACCACTACCAATGCCATATAAATAATTTGGTTTAAAAACTTGCAAATTGGATATAGAATGTTTCTTTTGTTATTTGATAATGCTTATGGATTGTTTTGTAGATTGCTAACAAACAGTTAATTCCTCCCCACCTCCACATAAACTGATTTTGTGAGGATAGTTTGTTTTGTTTAACGACACCATTAGAGCACATTGATTTATTAATTGGATGTTAAGGGGCTGTCCATAGTTTTCAACATTTTCACAAGTGTACAAAGAGTACACTTTTGACCCCCCTCCCCCCCAAAAGTGTACATCCCCAAAATGAAAAATGTTGATCGACATTTTTCACTTTCAAAATAAGTGTATATGGTAATTCTGACATATTATAGTCTTAGAGAGTATGCAGTGGCATATGAAGGTGCCAAAAATGGGGGGGGGGGGGGGGGGGGTGTGGCAAAGTTTTATATTTACACACTTTTACACTAATATAAAGCAAATATAAAGCAAAATATCTGAAAAGGGGAGGGGCACATGCCCCACTTGCCCCCCCCCCCCACCGCTTCCTACACCAGTGGTATGTTTTTTGAGGTTTTTGAGAACTAGAGATACATCATTTAAAGATGATGATGATGATGATGATGATGATGAATATTATGTTGACAATGATGATGATTGTGTTTGTTTATTTGTGGGGGTTTTTAATGACTCCACTTGAACACATTAATTTATTAATCATCAGCTATTGGATGTCAAACATTTGGTATTTTGAAAGGAAAACCTGCTACATTGTTTTCAGTAGTAGCAAGGGATCTTTTATATGCGCCATCCCACAGACAGGATAACACATACCACGGCCTTTGATATACCAGTTGTGGTGCACTGGCTGGAACAAGAAATAGCCCAATGGGCCCACCAATGGGGATTGAACCTAGACTGACTGCGC